>NC_143555.1:18455000-18755000 GCF_054136105.1 Typopeltis vanoorti | reverse complement strand
TTTATCCAAGTGTGAGCAAACAAAGTTTGCGCCTGAAAATATCTTCAGGACTGGGGTAAGGTAGTACAACATTGGGCAACTCGTAGCAAAGGTGGACCAAGCTAACATCAATCCTATCTCAGTATCACCCATAATGCAACGCATAGCTCCTTGCGGATATGAAGGAGATGTGTTTTGCATTATGGGTGATACTGAGATAGGAGTGATGTTAGCTTGGTCCACCTTTGCTACGAGTTTCCCGGTGTTGTACTACCTTACCCCAGTCCTGAAGATATTTTCAGGCGCAAACTTTGTTTGCTCACACTTGGATAAAGGATTAAACTAAATTTATTATAGTCTAACTAAGTGAAAAATAAACTAAATTATAAAGGAAGGAATATGCTGAGAATGTGAGTATAAGATTAACAATGCTACATAACTATGTTAATGATGAGAATAGGCTTTGTCATGGAAATGTTGACGAGGAGAGAACGATTTTGACTTTGTGTTCATCCAATTTGGACCCATCAAACATGTACAATGATGTCGTCATGCATAAAGAATTAGAGAAGAATAGAGATCTGTTGTCCAACTGTGTCATGCAGACTACAGACAAGAGTATACAAAAGAACATTCAGATAGATTATTATGTCTGTACACGAATGCTAGGAGTATCAGAAACAAAGTGGTAGAGTTTGTTGTCTTAGTCAATATGTTGGGCCCTCTGAATTGTAGGCATTAGTGAGACCTGGCTATCAGAATCAGACATACTAACTGGTATCGAGTGTAAAGGGTACAATATTTTTAGAAAGATAGAAGAAGAAGGGGGGGGGGGGCGGTCATGTTGCTAATTATATCGGATGACTTCAATCCACTTAGAGTTGAGACCTGTCATTGTAGTACTTCTACTAACAGTATTTCATGTGGCAATGAGTTTGATGCCATTTGGTGTGAGGTGGAATCTAACAAGATCAATTACATAGTCAGGTGTTGTTATAGACTTGGTAGATCGGTTGCTAGTGATGAAGAAATGCATCACCAAATAGAAAAGGTGGGTGCAAAAAGAGTAATCATAATGGGAAACTTTAATTATCCAAATATTGATTGGGTAGCAATAGTGTCTCATGAGAAGAATGAAAATGCATTTATTGAGCTGTTGCAGGACAACTTCCTCAAACAGCATGTGACAGAATATTGTTAAACTCAAGGTCAAAGGGTGTTAGATTTGATTATAGCGTGAGGTGTTTCAGTTAAAGACGTAACTATTCTGCCTCTGGTTGGTGACAGTGATCATGCAGTACTCACTTAGGAATTAAGTAAGTTTATGAATGTTCCATTTAGAAAAGGTTACATGCTAAACTACAAAGCAGGAAATTATGAACAACTGAGGAGTATACTGAGTTCAGTAGATTGGGATTGGTTGCTGGGTGGGAAGAATATCAACAGTGCATGGGAAGCATTTAAACAATACTTAAACGATGCAATATCAGAATGTGTTCTGAGAGTTTGAAGAATAAATAGGGTAGGAGTCAATTGGATGTGTAATCTTATTAAGCATGAGATTCATAAGAAAAGGATGATGTGGAAGAAATATCATGTGCATAAGGATAATGTCTGTTATGAAAATTATAAGCAACAGGCTAGAATAGTCACAACTGTTGTAGGGAAAACAAAGTCTGAGTATGAAAAGAAATTCACTCTGCGTGCTAAAGACAACCCACAAGAATTCCATCGATATGTTGCAAGTAGAAAAAAGAACGAATATATGAAAGAATAACTCTTCGAAATGCAGATGGCATGAGGGTTACAGATGCAGAAGAGATTGTTCAACGAATGAGTGCCCATTTTGTTAAAAGCTATCAATCTGGTGTGCATGACATTCAGCTCACTGCTACCTCTTCACTGTTGCACAAACTGAATAAGAATTCAGCAATAGGGACTGATTGGATATCAGCGCATGTGCTAAAAAATGTTCAGCTGAACTGGCTATTCCTTTGAACCAGGCTGTTTAATATGAGTCTCAGAACAGAGAACATTCTGCAGGAATGGAAAGAATGTATGGTAATTCCATTGTGCAAGGGTGCTGCAGAGACCGATGTATCCAACTATCAATTTTACTTTGCAATGAGCGACATGAATTTACTAAGGGAAGTTCATGTTTTATCAACTTGCTCACATTCTATAACAATGTTACCATTGAACAAGACAAGGAGAACGGATACACCATGATACTTTTGTATCTTGCTAAGGCTTTTGACAGAGTGGTAGACTGTTGCATAAATTGGAGAATATGGGTTTGAGTTATAGAATATTAGCATGAATAAGAGGATGGCTGACTGACAGATATCAACAAGTGGTATATGTGGGGATATGAGTCTGCAAGAATTAAGGTAGCCAGTGGGGTACCACAAGGATCAGTGTTTAGTTCACTTTTATTCAATCTGTACATTAATAATATTGGGAAGGATTTGACAAGCAACATACATCTATTTGCCGATGATGCAAAGATAGGTAGGGTAATCAGGAATGCTGCTGATATGCAGTACTTGTAGGATGATTTAAATAATCTGGAATTGTGGGTATGGGAAAATGGATGTCAGTTCAGTGTCAGTAAATGTAAAGTCATTCGCTTTGGTGTGATTAGATATCCAATGTATTATATTGATGGGATTATGCTAGAAGAAACTGATGAGGCTAAGGATCTTGGAGTGTTAGTAGATAGGAAGGTGAAGTTCAGGGGCCATGTAGCAAAGATTACAAATTCAACTCAAAAGATAATTGCAATGCTGAAACAAACATTAACATGTAAAGATAAGGATGTCATTTGGTTCTTTACAGGCCTTGTTAAGATCTCACTTGGACTATTGTGTGCAGGTCTGGTCTCCCATTTTCTGTTGTGATTCTGATATATTGGAGAGACAGTTTTTAAGCAAAAACTAAGTTTGTGGGTTGGATCACTCACCACATTCACCTGATTTAGCACTATGTGACTTCTTTTTCTTCCCCCAACTTCATTTGCCGATGAAAGGAAAGGGATATGATACCATTGAAAATGTTCAAGCGCAGTAATCACGACCCTCAATAGTATCCCAAAAACCGATATAAAAAACTCATCTAACAAATTAATTGACCATGCCAAATGCTCTATTTAAGCTGAGGGAGAGTATATTGATTGAAATAAATGATTTGAATAATTATAATTGGCCTGTGTTTTATTTTCTATCAAAAGTTCGGTTTTTCTTTGGACAGAGGGTGTATATGCCATCTGTAATCTTGGGATTTTTAGATCACCATTATTGTTAAGATTAGGATTTTTAGGAAAAATAACTGTGGTCTAAAATCCCAAGAATATGTATGCCACATATTCTATCCACATAACCTTTTGGTCTAAGAGTTAATTATATTTAGGACTGTAGTAATCTAGGATCTTAGCTTTAATATAACAAACACTGATGTTAAATTATTAATTAGGCCACCAATTTTGCTTTATTGAAAGTATTATTATTATTATTATTATGAATCCACTCACACTGCTTGCACTCACAACATCCAATGGCAATCCATTCCAATCATGCACCACCCTATGAGTGAAAAATCTAGCCCTCACCCCCTACTTAGTGACATTCATTCTCAGTTTCCAAGGATGCCCTCTTGTCCTTTCCCTAACCTCCATAAGTTAAAAAATTCCATCAATTGAATCCTGTATGACCTTTTCAAAGGAGAGTGTTAAAAATTATATCAGATTATACCAAAATCAAATGTTGTGCACAGTTGATTTTGGAATCCCCAATTCATCTTCAATCAATCTCACAGACGATTTTGGGTTTTCTTAGATGAAATCACGCACTTTTTGGATATTAACTTCACTCAGTATAGTTTTTGGACTGCCCGGATTTTCGTCATCCTCAAGCGTCTCACGACCACTATGAAATCGCTTAAACCACTCGTAAACTTGAGTACGGGATAAGCATTCATCACCATATGCTTTTTGAAGCAATTGATGCATTTCGGTAAAACGTTTACCAAGTTTAACACAAAAGTCAATCGCAGCTCTCTGTTTGAAACTCATTTTCCGACCATTCGTCAAAACACACTGTCACTCTTGGCACTATAAGTCGGCTTCTAATGAAATAATTTCAAATGTCATAAACAGTTGACACAACATTAATGAAGGTGCCACTTTCGACAACAAAAAGATACAACAGGTGGCGCCATTAGTTTCTTCTATTTTCGAAAAGTTCAATTTCTTTTTGGACAGAGGGTGTATTCTGCCACATAACCTTTTGGACTAAGAGTTAATTATATTTCCTACTGTAATTCTCTAGTATCTTAGCTTTAATATAACAAATACTTATGTTAAATTATTGATTAGGACAGCAATTTTTCTGTATTAAAGGTATTAATATGAATTTGTTCTCTGATGATGTTATAAATATGATATAGCTTTGATGTAGTTTTTAACTAGGGGGTCAGGCCAGTAGAATAATGGTTGATCAAATTATTGTCACTTTGGCATACTGTTTGAAATATAATATAACCTGTCTTTATATATAATCACATTTATAGTACTAGACTTTGTATATTATTATTATTATTATTATTTCGTGGACTCCATGGAGGTTACAAAATAAGATTTATTTTGGGAGGCCCACTCAACCAGCAACATGTGTATCATAATGAGCTTCAAATTATTTACACTACCTGCACTCACAATGCATTCCACTCACTAACAACTCTCCACATAAAGAAATCTTCACCTCACACCTTTCTACACCACATCTTTATACAGCTTCCACGGATGACCTCTCATTCTTCCCATCTTAACATCCACTCTTTTTATAATTTCTTCTGTATTAATCTGATAGAATCCCTAAACTAACTTGAAGGTCTCTATCATATCTTTTCTTTTCCTCCTATCTGCCAACTTCTTGTAATCCACATTCTCTCAAACGCTCTTCATAACCAAGGTTTTTTTTGAAGGTTTATGGTAGAGTTTTTTCTCCTGGAAATACAAGTTTTTCATCCCACATACAGAAAAAATGACCTTGAGAACACAAGCAGTTTACAGACAAAAAATACTAGTGGTGGGCAGTAGATGGCAATGGCATAGGTGGTGATGATGGTAGTGGCAGTTCACTGTAGTTGGTGGATTAAGGGTGGAGACAGAGAGTTGTAGAGTAGATACCCTCCCTCAGTGAGTCTTTGGACTCCTTGAAGGTGTCATATAATGGTAATAGTTATTTGTCTTTGGATCCTCTCTAGTGTTTCCACATAACAGTGAAAACTAGGTGACCTAATCTGAGCACAATAATCCGTATGTGGTCTGACCAATGCCTTATATAGAGGCTCCACCATCTCATTATCCCTACATGTCAATATACTTTTTATCATAGCAGCAATATAATGTGCAGTCTTTGCAACAAATGCAATGTGCCCCCAGAACTTCAGTACACTGTCTACCATCACTTCAAGATCCCAAATCTACGAGTATATGTCCCCAATACAGTACATAGCCTTATATCTCTGTATCCTCAAAGCTAAAAGTCTATTCTTATCTTCCTGTAGAGAATTAACATCAGCAGTAATCCTGATAATTCTACCTAACCATGTATCATCACAACCATTTGAAGATCCCCAGTCAATCCACATGATATATCATTAACAAGTAAGTTAAACAGTAGGGGGCCCAAGAACAGAACCCTCAGGCAAGCCACTGGTCACCTTCCTTTTCTGAGACACAGCTCCATTATATACAACACTGATATAAATCAGAGAGCCAATGTCTGATTCATCTAACCAATATACTATCTATTCTTATTCTCAGCTTGTACACCAACTTATCATGTGGTAATCTATCAAATGCTTTGGCAGAATTCAGGAATATCACTGTATATGATTATCCCTTATCCAATACATATATCACCTTATCATAAAACATAAGGAGATTGCTAAAACAAGACCTGCTCTTCACATACCCATGCTGACCATCATTGAGAAATCAATTTTTCCAACACTTTGATCACAATGGACTCTTCTGTTCTCAAACCATGCTTGTAGAGAGGTATTATTTTGCCTTCTTTCCACTCCTTAGGAACCTTCTCCACTGCAAGACTTATATTAAATAACCAGGACAAGGGCATCACTAACTAACTCTTTTGCACATTGTGCAAAATTATGCAAAATTGATTTAGCTTTGATGTGCAATCTCCTCTCATATTCTACTTTTTCAACTACCCTTGTCACTTTCTGGTCTGCACTTTATATTCTTCATGCATCCGTTCACTGTGAACTGTCTTGTACTTTCTCCATAATCACTTCTTTTATAACACTGCTTGCTGTTTTTTATTATTTTTTTTTATGTTGAGCCCATTACACAAGAGGTTGGTTTATCAACATATAGTATATTAGTACTATATATAGGTAGTGGGTTGGAAAAGGAGGAACTTGTTTACATTTGATTTAACCACCTTACCGGCCATTATGGATCAAATATGCATCCTCATATGCTTCGTAGTCTTCATATATTTCAATGTAATATCAATGGTATTACAATTTTAATATGCACTTCGCATCCATGATAACCTGGACGTATATATATGTCTTGGCCGGTAGCATGGTTAAAAACCTGTATATTGTATTTCTTGGGAAACACATCATGGGAAAGACTAGACTTAAGAACATGAAAGCACTAGGTGCTTTCCTAATTTTAAGTTTGGTTACAATTTCATGTACCTCAGCAGAGTATGTCATTTGGATAATGTTTTTGCAGTATAAACATTTTAGCATGTAATGCAGCCGGGTGTGTACTCTACTGATAAAGTTAAGAAATAGGTCTACACTGTTTCTCTAGGCAGTCAACAAGAGCTTCGGCTTTGTCTGTGTCATGGTAAACCTGACCACATTCACTACAGAAAATGACTAAAGATCTACCTAAAGATGGGTAGAGCTTAGGTCATTTTTTCAATGTCTAGATCTCTGATACCAAGATGAAATCAAGGCAGAAATTATATGCTTTCTATATGCAAGTAGAAAAAAGCATAACCTTATTATTAAATACTCTAGATAAGAGATAGTTGTGAAAAGTTTTTAAGCATGGTTACAATACTTGGCAAGTAGAGTATTTAAAAATCAGATGATACACTTTTTTTTTTGATTGCATTGATTTCATTTTTCTATCTTCTTGGGACTGGCTCCTACTGATGAGACCATCTACATGACAAAAAAATACCAGCTTCCAAATCAAGATCGGTAGCCATGAAATTGAAATAATGGCAACATCTGCAGAAAGCGGAAAAAGAATTTACAAGATGTAGGATGCACACTTGCTCATTCACAGATTGAAAACCTTGTCCAATTTATCCAAGAGGAGGTTAACGACTTAGCAATTAAATTTCACTAATCATACCATTTCCCTTTTATGCCTCATTAAATGTACCACTGTCAAATTAAACAAGAAGCCATATGGAAACATACTATACCATAATATTAGGTTGTTGTTTCTCCAGGAAACATACTTCTGTAGATATAAAGATATAAAAACCTTAACAGATAGTATCCTCTTCTGTCTTATTGGAGCTTTGGAAGGGCTAATAGGGTTGAAGCAGGAGGGGAATAAGAATTCCCCCTTCCCTCCTTGGGGGTCATTCTATAATATCCAAAGGGTTACAGAGCAAATCTTGACAATAGATGGAAATGCTGTAATAAGGTTCACAAATGTACATGCCCATGTAGTGGAACAGTTAAACAAAAAATTTTTCTAGAATTGCAGCCATACTTTTACAGTGTCCATTGGAACTGTATTGGTCATCCCAGAAGTAGAAAAGTAGGATATGCAAAGTTAAAAATATGCCTTTGCAATGCTCAACCAGCAGACATACAGAGGATTCACAATCCTAATCTCCAGGCTTACCCTTAAATTAATCAAGTTATTGGTTCCTCTCTTGATCGAATTTATATCTCTTCTTCTTCCCTTGGAAGGGAAGAAGAGATATAAATTCAATAAAGATAAACAGAGTAATTCAGATAAAACATCTTGCCATAAATATGGCAGATTATAATCCATCCATCGATCTTTTCAACTAACTCTACATCCTCTGTTCAAACTCAAATAATGTTACCTGGGACTAGGATGCATGGTTAAAATTCAAAGCAGTAAAATAGAATATGATTGACTGGGAAAATTAACATGTTTTCTTCAAAAGAAAAAAGTTTAAAGATCTTAAAAGGATTTATACAGGAAGGATAGTTTGCATCTGAATGGATTTGGTGTTTGGAGACAGGAAAAAGTTTGTTGCTGAATGAAGTGTAAGTGGATGTGTAGAATCAGGGAAACTAGAGGTTTGGAAGGGGGGGGGGGGGCTGTTGAGTGGCTATGCAGACATCAGTGAGGCAGTTGAGTGTAAAAATGTGTGTAATATGCCTGAGTTAGTATGAAGCAGTGGCGGCTGGTGAAAATTGGGGGTGCTGCATATACAAAATAATAAAAATTTGAAAAAATATCTTTTTTTCCTAATCAGCAACCAACTTATTAATAAATAAATACATATTAAAAAATTGCTTTATTAAAAATATTTCACCCTCACCACGAACAAACACCAATAATAAAAGTTTCATATCTCACAAAAATAACGCGCAAGCATACGATACGCTGCCCAAATGAACAGTGTCGGAATGACTTGTAACATGCAATCACAAGTGCAAATGAATAACATGAATAACAACGAGATGGCTGCATTTGGCCAAACGTGATAATTCTGACACTGCGTTAGATCACAGTGTATTTGTTTCATGTAACGATAGTTGAAAAAATAATTCTTTTCATATTTTCAACAGTGACACTCGTCGTAATTCAGCCTTGTATCTATAATAAATAAATAATTATATGTTATTTTAACAAAATAAAATAAGATTTGCAAAAAATAGTTCACCCTCACCATGAACACGCACCAATAATAAAAGTTTTGCATCTCACAGAAATAACATGCACAAGTATACGATACACTGCTCAAACGAGCAGTGTCGGAATGACTTGTAACATGCACTCACAAGCGCAAACGAATATCGGTGAGACTGGCTGCAATTGGTCGAACGTGATAATATCGACACTGCATTAGATTGCAGTGTGTTTGTTTCGTAATCTAAAGCGTTAATCAAACAATTCCAATTATTAACTATTCAATCACTGTCAAAACATAAGCTGTAACCTTTAACATGTTTTATTGCATTTACATAATGTTGTAAGCATTGTTATTATTTATAAACACAAACAAAATTTAAATTTTTCATTTTTTCCTTGGGGGTGCTGCAGTGTTGCAGTGCTTATGTACAGGCCGCCACTGGTATGAAGAATAACAAACCGAATGGGATAGTTAGTATAAGGCGTCAAGATATGGGTGAGACTAGGGGGCTTTTGCACTTTATGTATACTAATGCCAGGAGTATTAGGAACAAGAAGGAAGAATTTTTGGCCTTGGTTGGCTCTTCCTGGCCACAGATTATGGCATTAGTGAGACATGGCTAACAGAAGATGATATAGTTAGTGGGATAGAATGTGAAAGGTATAGTGTGTTCAGGAAAGACAGAGAGAAAAGAATGTGGGGAGGAGTGTTATTGATGATAGCTGATGAACTGCAGCCAAAGAGAATAGTAGTTCAACTGTAGTGAAAATAGAACCTTTGAGGCTATCTGGTGTGAGAATGAGACCAGCAGAACAAAATATACAGTTGGGTGCTACTATAGACCAGGGGATGGAACAGATGATGGAGACAGTATGCATAGGCAAATAGACTCAATGAGTGGAGGACAGATAAGAAACAAGAAGGAAGAATTTTTGGCCTTGGTTGGCTCTTCCTGGCCACAGATTATGGCATTAGTGAGACATGGCTAACAGAAGATGATATAGTTAGTGGGATAGAATGTGAAAGGTATAGTGTGTTCAGGAAAGACAGAGAGAAAAGAATGTGGGGAGGAGTGTTATTGATGATAGCTGATGAACTGCAGCCAAAGAGAATAGTAGTTCAACTGTAGTGAAAATAGAACCTTTGAGGCTATCTGGTGTGAGAATGAGACCAGCAGAACAAAATATACAGTTGGGTGCTACTATAGACCAGGAGATGGAACAGATGATGGAGACAGTATGCATAGGCAAATAGACTCAATGAGGGGAGGACAGATAATTATTATGGGAGATTTCAGCTATAGTAACATTGATTGGAAGGAGGAGAGGACACATAAGAGGAAGGAAATGGATTTTATGCAGTTACTAAGGGATAACTACCTGAGAGAGCATGTAATGGAATATACTAGGGCAGTATTTCTCAACCTATGGTATGCAGACCACAGGTGGTCCACAAGCAGGCAGACTTAAATTAATTAAATAAATATATATTTTTTAATTATCTAAACAAATTAAAATTGCATAAGTAAGTAAAAATTATTGAAATCAAATGGAGACTTAAAAAATCAACAACAAATATCGTCAGAATGTTCAAAGGCAGAAGCAATAAAACTATATTGTTGTTCACTTCACCCTTTTTATTATTCATCATTCTGCTGCTAAATTTGAAGCTGCAGAATGACAATAACAAAAGAGGGGTGAAGTGAACAATAATATAGTTTTATTGCTTCTGCCTTCCCTTGCTGTTTTGTCAGATTTGAAGTGAACATGTGTTATCCACATTTCAACCAATGGCTTGTTGTTTATTGATTTTTAGTATTGAAGGTTTACAAGTCTTCAATAATCAATAAACTCGCTGTTACAACACTTGTAACTGCGAGTAAATCTGATACTATTAAAGAAGAAGAAACAAGCAGTTCAAAGAAAAAATACAGTAGCAAATATAACAGTTCATATTTGGAATTCGGGTTTACTCGGTGTGGAGATGAAAGTGAACAGAAACCTCAATGTGTTTTGTATTATGAAGTGTTGTTGAACGAGTGCATGAAACCTGCGAAACTCCGACATTTGGAAACTAAACATTGTGATGGGAAAAATAAGCTAATTGAATTTTTTCAGCAACAATTAGGGACATTAAATCATGGGAAAGATATAGTTTTGGTCATGGGTTCCATTAATAGCAAGGCACTGGAAGCATCCTATCTTTTAAGTTTGCACATAGCGAAAACAGGGAAACGTCATTCTATCAGGGAAAATTTGCTACATCCAGCTATAAAAGATGTGGCAACAAGTTACTAAAAGTTGTTGATTTGAGTCCTCTTTCAAATGACACTGTTGGGCACAGAATTAATGATATGGCAGGTGACGTAGAATCTCAGTTAATCGAAAGAGTTAAGAAGAGCCCTTATTATGCATTACAAATAGACAAAGACTACTGATGTTATAAGTGATGTGCAATTAATATGCTACGTAAGATATGTGCATGATAACAACATTCATGATGATGATATTCTGTTTTGTAGAACTTTGCCATCCCGAACAACTGGAGAAGAAATATTTCACACTGTCAATAATTACATAATACACAAAGGGATCCAGTGGGAAAAATGTATAGGATGGAGCTCATGTCCTTACAGGCAGGCATAGTGGGATTGTTTTTGTGGCCAAGGAAGTTGCTCCGGATATGAATTCAGTACATTGTTTCATACATAGGGAAGCGTTAGCCTTCAAAGGAATGCCACCATAATTTAAAACTGTGCTATATAACGCTGTAAAGAAAGCTAGTTAATTTTATTAAAGCTTGACCATTAAATAACAGGTTATTTTCAGTACTCTGCGATGAAATGGGCAGTGAATATATACAACTTTTGCTTCATTCTGAAATTCGCTGGCTTTCCAAGGGCAAAGTACTAACAAGGTTATTTCAATTAAGGCATAAAGTTTTATTATTTGTAAATGAACGTAATTCTGATTTTGCATCACTCCTTTTGATGAAATGTTTATCATGGTTATCAACACTATCCTATCTTTCAGACATTTTTTCAAAATAAATGAACTAAATCTTTAACTGTTCTTGATGCCTACGACAAAATAAAGGCATTTGAGAAAAAACTGGTTTTATGGATTAATTATGTAAAAGACAGACAGTTTGCACCTTTTCCAACATTTGAATCCTTTTTAGTGGAAAATGATATTTTTGTGGATTCTGAGTTTCTGGGTTTGTGACCACCTAAAAAATCTGAAATGGAATTTTGAAACATATTTTCCGAATAACTTTTATAAGAAATTTCTGTGGGTTCGCGATCCATTTCAGGCTTGCAGGCACAAGAATAACCTTTCGTTATCGAAAAAAGAACAGTTAATTGAGCTCTCAATTAACAGTGGACTTAAAATGCAATTCCATGATCTTGGTTTGGTTTGATTTCGGATCTCGCCTTCAGTGAGAAGTGAATTTCCCGAATTATCTGAAGAAGCATTGAAAATCGTCATGCGATTCTCTACAACCTATCTTTGTGAGAAAGGATTTTCATCGCTCCTTCAAATAAAAACAAAATACCGAAATCGTCTTCGTGTGTGTGCTGATCTTCGACTGAATTTGACCAATGTTGAGCCAGATATCCAGCAACTCTGCAAGGGCCAAGAATCTCAACCATCTCATTAAAAGTAAGTAGCAACATAATTAGATCATATTATTTATTTGTTTAATAAAAATTAAAACTTTGTACAATGATGATACACTTTTAATTGTTTACTTCCAATTTAGTTAATTATGTTTCCATGTGTATTCAAAACATGCTTTTAAATTTATTATGTTATAAATGGCACAGTTTTTCCAAAATGTTGGTAATTCCTACTTAGGTTTTTAAAAAAAATTACGAAAAGTCAAAATAACATATAGGGAAATAAATTAAAAACACTATGTTTATTTTCGAAATAAAACTTTAATTCCAACATTCTAAAATGTTTTTTTCTTGCTTTTCTGTTCGCAAAATCGTCAATGACATTGTCAAAGTCTATTTCATCACTCAGTTGCTGTTTTATAGACAGTAAGGCAAGATTTCTTAAATGCCAAAAAAGTGCTGCCCCGGGCAGATCGCTCCCCCTCCCCCAGCTATGCCTCTGTAACTTAGTGGTCCATGGAATTGTTTACAGCATTTTACTGGTTCTTAGCCTTAGAAAGGTTGAGAAACACTCTACTAGGGGATCGAGAGTGCTGGATCTAGTAATTGCATCTGAGAATTTGACTATAACGAATATGACAACATTGCCACTAACTGGTGAGAGTGATCATAAGGTCTTGACCTAGGAGGTAGCTAAATGTGTTGAATTTTCAATTAAGACATGGTACATGTGAAATTACTGTGCTGGTAAGTATAACAAGCTTAGGAGATTGCTTGGATAAGTGCCATGGCATGTAAAACTGCAAGGGCTTGATGTTGATAGTGCATGGGAAGTGGTAAAGGAGCGTTTGAGGGAGGTAATGGCTGACTGCATACCTAGAGTCCGGAGAGTAAATCAGGTGGGAGTTAAATGGATGAATAACACCATTAAGCTTGAGCTGCAAAAAAAAGAAACAATTGCGGAGAGAATTTAAGGAGAAAGGTGACCTGCAGGCACATTAACAGTACAAAGCACAGGCCAGAAGGGTAACTAGTGTGGTAAGAAAGGCAAAAGCAGATTATGAAAGGAAATTAGCAATGCAAGCTAAAGAGAATCCCAAACAGTTCTTTCGATATGGTGCAAGTAAAAGAAAAATGTATACAGCAGAATGATTCTAAGGAATGCCGACAGGAAGGAGGTAACTGAATCGGTCGAAATGGTAGAATTACAAAGTGAGCACTTTGCAAGAGTATATCATCCAGCAGTGATATTACAGGAATGAGGGAACCAATGGATTATATGGGAATCGAGGTGAATAGTATATTACAGAACCTTAATGTGAATACATCTGTGGGATTGGATGGTATACCAGCTCAAGTCTTACGTGAAGCAGCAAAGGAATTGTCAGTGCCCTTGATCATGTTGTTTAATTTAAGTCTCAGCTCTGGGTTAGTTCCGAAGGGGTGGAAAGAGAAGAAAATAGTTCCATTGCATAAAGGAGGCTCCAAGACTGCTGTTGCAAATTACCAACTGATCAGTATATCAGGAGTTGTTGTCAAGGTTTTGGAGAAATTAGTCAAGAGCAGAATATAGGGATGGATAGATGGAAATGGGATACTGTAGGGGGGGGAGCATAGTTTTGTGAAGGTAGATCATGCCTCAGTAACTTGCTCATGTTTTATAATACAGCAATGCCTGAACTGGATAAGGGTAATGGGTTTACCCTTATCCATGCTAAGGATTTGGATACCACATGGAATTCTAATCATTAAACTGCAGCACATGGGGATGGATATGGCCATGGGATGGATTGGCCTAGTTGCCGGCCGAGTGGATAGCGGATTCGCTATCCACTCGTGTCTGCTTAAAAAAGCTGCGGGTTCGAATCCCGCCGTGGGCATGGATGTTTGTGATTATCTGTGGAAATACCAGTGGTGGTCGGTGGTAGATGGCACTGGTGTAGTTCCGGGGATTGAATGAGTTGGTGATTGAATGGTGGAGACGGAGTTGTAGAGCAGGTACACCCCCACCCCCCTTCGATGAGTACTTGGACTACCTCGAGGTGTCAAATGATAATAATTTTAGTCGCCTCCGTAGCGCAATTGGAAGAACGACGGTACGTTGCGCCCTTCGATTGGAAAAGGACTAAGTTCGAGTCTCGTCATGACGGGAGGAATCTTTATATGGACTTTTTCAATCGAAGGTGAGTTAGCCGATCTTATACGGAGGTAGCAGGATTTTTTTCCTCCCGGAAACTCGGTTTTTTCATCCCACATACAGACAAATCGGCCTTTAAGAACACAAGCAATTTACAGACAAAAAATACCAGCTGTGGTGGTGGGCAGTAGATGGCGCTGATGTTGTCGATTGGTGGTAAAGATTCAGTGTGGTGGTGGAGATGGAGAGTTGTACAATAGGTGTCCTCCCGCGATGAGTCTTCGGACTCCTTGGAGGTGTCACGAATAATAATAATAATAATATAGGATTGGTGAGATGGATAGGAGGATGGTTTATCAAGAGATATAGGAGAGTAGTTTATTCAGGAGTAAAATCCAAAAGAAGGCCTGTGACTAGTGGTGTGCCGCAGGGTTCTGTTCTAGGACCACTGCTATTTAATTTGTTCATTACTGACATAGGAAAGGATCTGAGAGGAACTGTTCATTTATTTGCTTTTGATGCAAAGTTGGGTAGAGCAATAGTGAATACACATGATGTCAAAATTTTGCGGGATGATTTGGATAGATTGTCAGACAGGGCTAAGGAGAAAGGATGTCAGTTTAATGTGGCAAAGTGTAAGCTTATGCATTTTGGGGTGAAATGATTAGCAGCAACATACCACAGTGGTGGAACTGTACTCAATGAAATTCACGAATTCAGAGATTTGGGAGTGTTGGTGGATAGGGAGTTGAAGTTTAGGAAGCATATACAAAAGTGGCTAAATCAGCTCATCATATCACTTGGTTACTGAAGAATACTTTGATGACAGAGACAAGCAGGTTATTGTTCCTCTTTATCGAGCCTCGATAAAATCCCCCCATCTTGACTACTGTGCCCAGATCTTGGCGCCAGGGTTTCTTGATGGGGAGGAAGTGGAGAGGATCCAGAGACGATTGACAAGGATGGTAGCTGGTCTATGGAATGAACCTTATGAAAACAGGTTGAAGATTTGTGGGTTACTGAAACTGGTTGACAGGCAGAAAAGGGGTGATATGGTTGAGACATTTCAAATTACTGAGGGGTTTTTTACAGGATTAATTCAGAGGAAATCTTTCAGAACAGGTGTGGTGATGGGAGAACTAGGGGCTATTCATGTAAACTGGGCAAGAGTGTCGTTAGCAAAAGTGTTAGAACTAGGTTTTTTACTTGGAGATTGGTGAATGAGTGAAATAAGCTGCCAGAATCTGTTGTGGGTGCCATGACTATGAATGAATTCAAAGCAAAGTATGATAGATACTGAGCGAGTGCTAAATAGTTCTTGACGTGATGTTTAGGGCCTCTCTCGATATCTAAGGACTCCTTGGAGTTGCCCATAATAATAATAATAATAATCTATATAAAGAAAGAAGTTGGTTCAGTAAACCAGCATAGTTGTATAGAATGCAGTGATATCATTAGAGATAAAACTAGAAAGGCAGAGACAAGTGGATGAAAGAAATTTTAAAATAACAGTACAGCAATGCTTAGGAGACAGCTCTTCAGCTGCTTTCTCCAATAGATAGTCCACAAAATTCCATGAAGAAAGGACAAAAGTACTGTGGGAAACTATAACTTTGGAAAATTAATGCCTTTCCTGTTCATATCCAAGATGGGCTCAACAGGCTCATTAGATTAAATTTAGTTTAATCCTTTATCCAAGTGTAATCTATATTTGCACCTGAAGATATTTTCAGGTGCAAGCAAAATTTGCGCCTGAAAATATCTTCAGGACTGAGGTAAGGTACTGCGAGTTGCCTAGTGTTATACCTCAGTACAACACTAGGCAACTCGCAGCAAAGGTGGACCAAGCTCATATCACTCCTTGTCTCAGTATCTCCCATAATGCAAAGCACATCTCCTTGCAGACATGTATACTGCTATGCATTAAGGGAAGGGCCACTACCCAGACTGGTTTCAACTTTTATTGAGGTCTCGTCAGTGGGAGGCAGACCCAAACGTAGAGATACTAAGGCAGAAGCAATTGGAGAGGTCATATTTACCTATACGAGTTGCCAAAGGTGTACCACCTTATTATTGAATTACTCTGGATTTAGAGAAATATGGTGGAAGTTTATTTTGCAATTGGTTAGACTATATTAAATTTAGTTTAATCCTTTATCCAAGTGTAAGCAAACAAAGTTTGTGCCTGAAAATGTCTTCAGGACTAAGGTAAGGTGGTGCAACTCGCAGCAAAGGTGGACCAAGTTCTTATCACCTTTGCTGCGAGTTTCCTAGTGTTGTACCACCTTACCTCGGTCCTGAAAATATTTTCAGGTGCAAACATTGTTTGCTTACACTTGGATACACTTGGAAATCCCTTTCACCAAAAAAAAAAAAGATAGCCATTGGCTACAGTGTCATTCTTCCACCATCATTCCTTCTCCTCCTCCTCATCGCATCTCTTGCTGTTCAACCTATGTGCTCCTCTCAGGCGTATAGCAACACTCCACTAAATATCCTGTCTTGCATACTTCCTCCTCATACCATATGGTGTCACAACCATTGTTGCCATTGCCCTCCAAATCCTTTACTCTGATAGGACAAACTCATCACTTATCATCCGCCAGCAATAATCCACCACAGTGTTTGCCTTTCCTTTCCTTTCCTATCCAAAACATGCTGTGCCCTGCTACTTCTGTTCCTGTCAGTATATCTTCTTCTTTCAGCCATATCTATTATGACATTCTCAGCCTATCCTTTGGATAGGCTGAGAATGTCAGTACCACTAATTGAACTCCTTTATTCCAGATGCTCCTGGAATTGTATAAAGAAACCTCACTGCACTGTCAGTGTTTCTATACTTATCATTATTTCCCCCAGATGTCACCAGATTCTGCATTACACCTATGTGTCCCCCCCCCTTCTCCCAAGTGACTATTCCCACAAGAATCTATGCCTGATAACTAGTTTCCCTGCACCAACACTCTCACTTGTCCAGAGAACAACATTCTCACCTGATGCAGTCTGTCTCTCTTTTCTGTTAGTTTTTATCAGTCCTCAAGTTTTCTCCACATATCCACATTCTGACTAACATACCATTAATTATTGATGTTCTTCTTCTCAGTTCTGCACTATCATACTTGGATTACATTATCTGGATTATCATACCTATCTAGGCACAGTTTGTAGTGAAGATGACAAGTTAAATTTGGAAATAGACAACAGAAAAAGCAAAGCTGGTATGATGGGAGACAGTAGAATAAATTTATATGGAATATGGGAGAAATTAGCCAAAGCACTAAACTAGCAATGAAAGATAATGTTAAAAAAACAGTTTTCAGTTATGGATCTGAGAGTTGGATTAGAAATAAAACACTGATCAAAGATTAGCAACCACAGATATGACAGTTCTGAGAAAAATTAAGGGCTTGAACAGATAGATAGCATCAAGTGAAGAATTATATTAAAAATGAAAATATTAGGAACTTGACATTGTTAGCATTCAAGAATGTGTGACCAGAGGTAATCTAAGGTGGTATCCCATCCCATTTAAGTGCCATCTCCAATCCAGGAGGTTGACTACCATGGTTAACTATGGGCATAATAGGGTCCTCATCACATAACATGTGATGAGGTCCACATATTGTTATAAGTATTCATGGCTGTAAAGCCATGAAAGCCATGTGTGTTCACGGGGCTGGTTTGCCTGTTCTGAGGGACAAAAAATCTGAGTTTCCAGGTGAAAAAACCCTCTATCTCCATATGAGATCGGCTCTCACCTTTAGGTGAAAGATATCAGATAAAGGTTCCTCGCATCATAGACTGGAATCGAACCCAAGTCTTTCCAACCCAAGGGCTTATAGTTCACATAAATAGAATGGGAGTGGAAAGGTTAGCAAAACAGGTGTGTGATGGCAGGAAAAGGCACATAGGAATACCAAGAATTTGATGGATGTATTGATTCAGTCAGAAGTGCCTTAGAAGACTGAAATATTAGATACAACAATATTTGAGTGCTGACAAGTAATGGACTAATTTTTAAGAAAATTGTTAATTGATAGGATATTAATAATAATGTAAATTTAATCACGTGGTACTTTCATAGTAGACTGTACATCCCTTTGAGATTACATATCAGGAAATTGATGATGATATGGTGTAGTATATTACATATATCATTACATATGTTATAATATGACATACAACAATTTTGTATGTAAAAATTCTTTTTTAATTTTTGATCTACTTTTTAGTGAAAGATGCATTATTATTATTATATTATTGAGAAAGAATATTTCATATTTTTATTCTCAGAACCATGCTAAAAGATCTTAGTTTGCTGAAACTTACTGTTTGCACCATTAGATGGTGCTATTATTCTTTATATATTTGGGGGGTGGGATATGAGGCAGTTTAGATATTTGGCAGATTATTATTATCCTAAGACCTCATGGAGTCAAAGACTCATCTAGGAGGTCTGTTTGTCATACACACAGTTCATCATACCTTGGCTTAAACACATTCAAATTCTCTGCAGACACCACACTCTCAGGCAAGGCATTCCAATCATTCACAACTCTGCATGCAAAAAAAAACCCTGCTTCTCACTCTTCTGCTCACACCCTCCTTATATAGCTTCCAGGGATGACCGCTTATCCCCTCTTTCCCCTGATCTCCCACCATTTTATGGAAAACCTCTTCAACGTTGATCCTATAACTACCCCCTTACCAATTTGTACATCTCTATCGTATCAACCCTCTTCCTCCTATCAACTAGGAGGAAGAAGAACCCACGGTAGTATAGGTTGATCAACCACCTCTTGTGAATGGGCTCAACATAAAAAAAAAAAAAAAGATTAAAAATATTTAATATATTTTAACATTTTTTGCTTTTAATATAAATATTAATTTTATTAATATTTTGTTTTATTAATATAAAATTACTTAGGATTGTAACTGGGATTATTGTTGTTTTTATCATAACACTTCAAAGAATAGCAGGAGGTCTTCACTATCTCTCACAATGCTCCTCATATGATGCATTAAAAGTGTTCATTTTTGCTGTTTCTGCACTTACCACTCTTTGGAAATGCATTCTACATTTATACCAATCTCCAAGCAAAATATTAACTCACCCGTTTTAGCTCACACTCTCCTTAACTTATAGGAATCGTCTCTCATTTCTTTCCCTCACTTGTGTCATTTCACTCCATGAATAATATCTTCTGTATCAGCTTGATAAAGCTTGTTTCTTTCACCAACTTATACATCTTTATTTTATCTCCTCCACTTCCTGTTTACCAGGTAAATTGCATTCCTTCAGTCTGTTGTATAGTCACCCTTTCTGAACTTTTTTTCAAAATCTCTTGATCATCTTAAAAACCAGGTAAACATATATGCACAGAGTTAATTGCATGAGTGAAATTTGGACTCTAAAGTTAGTTCAAATATAATTTGATCATGGTCTTGTAAGAACCATTATTATTATTATTATGATTCAGGTCTCCATGGAGTCAAAAGACTCATCATGGGAGGCCTTTCCTAGAAAACACAAAGGCTATCATACCACTCCTTAACCATTTGTGCTCTCACCACTCTATCAGAGGCTATGCATTGGACAGTTCACCCACTCTCTATGCAAAGAAATTACTCGTCACCCTCTTATAGCTTCCTTTCATAATTTCCAGGAATAGTCCCTTGTCCTCGCTCCTTCCCCCTGTTTCACCAAGCGAACTCCCTAGTGTCAATCCCGTAACTACCTCTCAACAGTTTAAAAGTCTCGATCATATCACCTCTCCTTCTATCTACCAAACTCTGCAGTCCACATTCCCTCAGCCTGTCCTCATAACTAACATTGTACAGTCCTGAAACCATCTTTGTTATCTGCCTCTGTAAACCTTTCTACAGCTAATTTATCACCTTCAAATCCTGGTAACCAAATCTGAGAACAATAGTCTAAGTGTTGGTCTGATCAGGGCTTTATACAACGGAATGACAACTCTTTATTCAAATCTTCTTGCAGAGCTGCCACAACTGCAAACAACTGAATATTCCCTGCAATCCACTGACAATTTCATTGACAGGGCCGCACCAACCCGAGGGTACAAGGGGTGCACTGCACCTGTGCAGCAACATTGATAGGGTGGCATTTTATGTAGATAATATCTGATTTGGATTATACAATGCAGTATTAGGGACAGCCGATAAAAGTTTGCACCTGGGCAGCAAATACCCTTGGCGTGCTCCTGTTCATTGATATAAAGATTAAACAGTACAGGTCCCAGTACTGAGTCATGTGGGATCCCACTTGTAACCTTCTGCCTCCTTGATATTGCCCCACCATATACAACTCTCTGATACCTATCAGACAGCCAATCCTGAATACATTTGACTAACCTGACATCTAAATCCATGTGCTGCAACTTAAATATCAGCTTATCATGTGGCACCCTGTCAAATGCCTTTGCAAAATCCAAAAAAATGGCAGCATATGCCTTTCCCTCATCAACCACTCTAGTCATGTTATTATAAAAGGCAATCATATTACTAAAACAGGAGCATCCCTTAACAAATTCATGTTGGCTCTCTCAGATAACATTACCCTCATCTGCCCAACACTGTATATGGTCCCTCACTAACAACTACTGATAAAACACAAACTGGTCTATAATTTGACATTTCCAGTCTGCTACTGCCCTTATGCAATGTCACTGTTCTGCCCTCCTTCCACTGCTAGAGGACCTTTCCCATGGCCAGACTTTCATTGAAATGCCAGGTAAACAGAACTGTCAGCTTTAGCACACTCTCTCTCAAAATCTGTGGTGAAATTCTATCCAGTCCCATTGCTTTAATGATATCCAGAGTACTCAGTATTTGAAACATACACTCTCTCTTGCACCTCTAAACCTCGAACTTGTCCTATCCCGCTAGTCTTAAAACTTACTTCTCCAGGATGAAACACTCCAATAAAGCGTTCATTGAACATCTCCACTAGGTTCTCTGCATCAGTCACTCTATTCCCATTTTTATCCTACAATGTCATTCTTCCATAATCATTTCTCATCCTACTGACAACATAGCTAAAAAATTCCCAGGATTTTCTTTGGATCTTAGAGCCAGTCTCTTCTCATATTTCAGTTTTTCCTTCCTTACCATACTAGTCACTCTCCTGCCTGAGTCTTATATTCTTCATGCATCTGCTCTCCAACTCCTCTCCTTATATCTCTTTCAAATTGTGTCCTTTTCTACACTTGTGGAATAGAGCTTACTATTACTACTAACAGTAGGCTGTATTCCACAAGTTCCTTCACAAAAAATATTCCTTCACAATTTCAGAAGCACTAATGATATC
Source organism: Typopeltis vanoorti (assembly GCF_054136105.1). NCBI lineage: Eukaryota > Metazoa > Arthropoda > Arachnida > Uropygi > Thelyphonidae > Typopeltis > Typopeltis vanoorti. The sequence continues at coordinate 18,733,038 of NC_143555.1, read as the reverse complement.
TTGTCCTTCCAATTCTCCCCTTCATGGAACTGCCCTAAGCTAATATCTAAGCCTATTATAATCACCCACCTTATAATTTCACATACATTCCCTTCTCTTTGATACTCCTGCATGTCTATTCATTTTCCAATGGTCACTCTCCAACAGAGGGCAGAGATGCTATATCAGTTATAATCAGCTCTTTTCATGCTATAACCTAATCCAAAACTCTTGAACGTTGTGTTCCTTCTACTACATGTTTCCTAAGATATTTGTCCCTCAAGAATTCTAAGAAATTCCATTCCCTTATTACTACATACATTTTCCTCTTCCCAATTTATACTGCTGTAGCTAAAATCTCCCATAACAATTATTATTCTTTCACTTGCCAAGCTTAACTGCCTAAACATCTTCTGCTCCTCACCCTCTCTGCACCTTGGCTTGTAGCAACACCCCACTAAATATCCTTTCTTGCCCACCTCTATCTCACACCGTATGCTTTCAAAACCATTACTGCCCTCCAAAGCCTCCACTCAGAGGACAAAAGTCATCACTTATCATAAGCAGTACTCCACCACTGCATTTTCCCTTCCTATTCTGTTGAAAAATGCCATACCCTGCTACTTCTATTCCTGTTATTATATCATCTTCTGTCAACCATGTCTCAGAGATCTCAATAACCTTCAGACATGCTGAAGCTATCAGTGCTGTCAATTCCAGATACTCCTGTGGAGTATCTGGAATTGAAAAAAATACCTATAATTATCCCTTCCAGACTCCACTGGACTCAGCATTACCTGATGCATTTCCTCTTCTTCCAAGCACCTATTCCCTCAAGAGGCCATCCCCCCCCCCTGCTATCATCCACCTTGATAATAGAAGCATACAAATGAAAACTTATGGAATGGAGTTGCGAAATAGGAAAGAGTATAAGAGTTAGGCCTGAGTGTTACATGTTTGGTCTAGGTGAACATAACACCTATAGTGAAAGACTATTAGAATTAAATAAAATAAGCTAATGCCTTTTATTCCCGTATCAGGAGTAGGCAGGGCTTTAAATCCCATCTAGCTTTTGGAGACTGAGTGGGCATTTCAATCTCTACCGGTAGCAAATCAGAGATAATTGGCCCATGTTGATCACTAATTATATGCGCACTGATGAAGAGATGAGCAAACAAGTGTTGCCATCTCTTGGTACCTAAACCTAACAGGATAACGTTACTGTCTGAAATAATGTGGGTTCTACAATCGATTTTCTTGAGTTTACAAGATGCAAAACCTGAGTTTCAGGGAGAAAAAAACCTGCTTGCCTGTGCCAGAGATCGACTAACTTGGGAACCAGTCGAAGAAAGGCTTAGAAAAAGTTCCTCCAATCAGCAACTAGACTCAAACTTATAAGTCTATCTTCGTGCGGCCAGAGGATGCAAGCGCCACTTCCACTGAGCTACGCAGGCCAAAAAATCCAAATTTCCTGGAGAAAAAATCCACTTGTCTGTGCTAGAGATCAATTAACTCAAGTACTGTTCAAATAATGGCTTAGAAAAATTTCTCAAGTCAGCAACTGGAAATGAACTTATGTTTTTCTTTGGGCAGCCTAGTGCTGTGGATGCAAAAGGCCACTTCCACTAAACTACATAGGCCTCTACTAAGCTATAGAGGCATTCCTCTTGGACTATTAGAATTTGCCCATGCTAACAAATTAGCCATTACCAATACCTGCATGATAGACCTATAGTTGGACATCTAGCATTGATAGATCAAGGCACCAAACTGATTACATCTGGCTCTCCACCAGTGGTGGAAGGCAAGCATCCTTGTTGTGTGCATACTTGTCCTGGAGCAGACTGTGCTACTGACCTACTGAAAGCTACTGAAAGCCAAAGTAAGGCTGAGACTCCAAAATCTTCCAAATCAGACCTATCCTACTGGAATAGATGTGAGAGTAATCCCTAGTGGGTTCACACAAAAAACATCAACATAACAATGCTATGGGATGGTGTCAAGATTATAATAAAGGATACAGTCATGGAGTGTGTAGGCATAATTAGAAGACCAAGAGACCCATGGATATTAGATTCAACATGGCATCTGATCTAAAGGAGGCAGTTTGTGAAACAAAGAGACACAAGGACTGAAGAATATAAGAGATTACATAGAGAAATCAGAAAAGCCATCAGACAGGACAGTGAAAATTATTATATTATTAATTTATATGGATCAAAGGACTCATCAGGAGACCCACTCAATCCATTTTATGCTTATAAATGTAAAGAGATAGAGTACTAGATGAAGAGACACAATTATAAAAGGATGCTTCATTTATTTCATGACCTAAAGCATAAGTTTAAACCCAATTTGAATGCCATCAAAGACAGGAATGGAACAGTACTAACAGAAGAACAGAAAATTTGGAGGAGGCTACTCCACTTAGATGTAGGGAGTTGAAAGAGCAAATAAACAGCTTGACAACAATAAGGCCCCAGGTGCAGATGAAATCCCAGCTGAGTTGAATAAGGTCACAGGAGATGGAGGGATAAGTGTTTCATAGATTGATTAATTGATCATGGTGTTGAGACTGGAAGAAGTCTATTTTCATACCTGCACACGAAGGGATATATGAAGACCTATAGAACTATTAGTTTAATCTCTCATACAAGCAAAAGTTTATAAAGATCATTCTAAATAGGATAGAGGTCAAATTTGAGGCAGAGATGCTGAAGGAATAAGCAGTTTTTAGGAAAGGCAAGGATATCATTACCAGAGATTAGATACATCGCCTTTGACAGATCATTGAAAAGTATAAAGAATTTTTATTTCCCATGGTAAAGTGTTTCATAGACTATCCAAAGCTTTTGACTGTGTTCAGCATATAAAATTGTGGGAGGTAATGAAAATAATGGGTTTTCCTCAGCACATTATACGATTGATAGCTGACTTGTACCATGAGCAAGTAGCCATGGTAAGAACAGGTGTTGAGTTAAGTGATTGGTTTCAGGTTGGCAAGGAAGTTAGACAAGATTTGTATTATTATTTGACATCTCCAAGGAGTCCAAAGACTCATCGAGGGAAAGCATCTACTCTACAACTCTCTGTCTCCACCACTCAACTCAATTCACCAACTGACCACAACTACACCAATGCCATCTACCGCTGACCACCACCACTACTAGTATTTCCACAGACAATCACAAACATCCATGCCCATGGTGGGATTTGAACCTGCAGCCTTTTGGCTGGAGAGCAGATATGCTAACCACTTGGCCAGCCAGGCTGGCATTTCCTACTTTTTCCTCACCAGTTTAGTGTCTAGGCTGAGAACATCTTGTGTGTAGTATTGGATGAACTTGAAACAAGAATTAGGATAGATTGATCAGTAATCTGAGGTATGCTGATGAAAACTGAGGTGACTCCTTGACAAAGTTAATGAGATCAATAACAGAAGACTTCAACTTAATCCTAGCAAAACAAAGATTTATGATTCCAAAGGAAATATAGACATCGAAGCGCCTGAGAAACAAGAGTGTCCTTAATGGAGAAAGAATTGCTGTTGAGAAGAAATCAGAAGAATAGGAATGGCTTAAACAATAGTCAGAGACCTGTCTAAAATCTGGAACGATAGATCTGTCTCCACAAGAACAAAGTTGAGGATTCTGAGCTGTTTTTTATAACAGTATGGATGTGAGATTGGAACCTAAATAAGTGACAGGAAAAGGATAACCGCTTTTGAGATGCAGTATTACAGAAGGCTGTTGAGGATATCACGTACTGAAAGGTGTCAAATGAATGAGTGATAGAAAAGATTGGTACTTAAAGGCTCCTGAAAGATATTGACAGAAGAAAGCTGAAATACTTTGGACACATTGAAAGGATGGAAGGAGGACTTCTCAAAACAATAATAGAAGGTAAAGTTCCTTTGAAAAAGGAAGGGGATAGACAATCAATGAGATTGATAGATAGTGTGTCTGAAGTGACCACATGACATCTGATGATGCCCAATTAATAGATGGATAAATGGAGTTTTATTTTTTTATTATAAATTCAAACTCCATTCATCCATCTTTTTTCAATAATTTTTGTCAACAATTTTATGTGATGCACCATTAATAGTTTCACTTTTTAGATAATAACAGTAATCTGCCATTATTTTGATAGGCCAGTGTTCCCATAACCTCCTTTCCATTTCCTATTGTTTGCTCACTGCACTGATATTTTCAGGAAAAATACTGTAAATGAGAGGTCAAGCAGTGGGCTTTTGAACTTATATTACAGCTTAATGAGAAACTTTTAGTGGGGAATGTTTTGAGGGATCTTACAGGAAGTCGTATAACAGGATTTGAAAAGAGCTTGATCTATATTCTCATTCATTAAAATTCCTGCACTAGAGGGATTTTAATTATGGGAATATGGATTGGAAAGCGAGAACAAATCATATAAACAAAAAAAGAAAATACAAAATAAATCATATAAACAAAAACTGAGAAAAGGAAACACAAAGCAGAAAACACAAAGACTGAGTGCAGGAGGATGAAGTGCAAGATTAAGAGGTTTGAGAAGTTAAGCAAGGAGAACAACAGTAAATGTGAGAGAAAAAAAGGCAAGAGAATTAGAAGGGCAGTAAGAAAATTAGACAGACAGAGAAAGAGAGGACGTGAATAGAGCATGAAAGCAGAAAGAGTTAAGGATGTTAGTGACAGAAGAATTAATGAAGAAATGAGGAATGTGATGTTTGGAGATTCAATAATTAGGAGTATAGCACGGATGACCCGAGAAACAGGAATTGCATAATAAGAGATATTGATGTTAAGGATTGTGTAACAAGTGTGAAAAGGAAGATAGTAAACGTGTGTTGTTTGGTATGATAATGTAAAGTTGAAAATAGAAGTGATAATGAATGAGAAGATAGTGAGAATGCATAGGAAGAATAGTTTTAACTATGTGGTTGCTTGCATTGCATTTGAATACAGACAAATGCAGACATTTAGAGAAGATGTTTTCTGAGCAGGTTAGTGTGTTGGGTCAGGGAAACTAGAGAGATCATGGTTGAAGGCAGCAGGGATCACCTACTGAGCATAGTTGCTTGGAAGGTGAAAATGTAGCATAATAAAGAGCCAAATGGAGTTGCTGAAGAGCAATAATAGTTATGGGAATATAGACAGTGTGCTGATTTTTCACTAAACAGAATAATTTTATGGCATTGACAGACTTAAGTCTGTGTAAAGATTTATAGGTATCAGCAATACTTGGCTGACCAAGGAGGATGTCCTTGACTGTAATAGAAATTAAAAGGTATAGCATAGGAATTCTCAACCTATGGTACGTGAGCCACTGCCAGGTGGTACAAAAACAGAGTATAAAATAAAAGGATAAATTAGCATATTTTTTTACTCTCAGCATGAGTTTAGAATTAAAAATGTATGCACAAATAGTTAACAGTTCTACTTAAAATATTTCATCCAACTAAACGAAAACTAAACGTCCGCACGGTTAGCCTAGTGGCTATGCGCTTCACAACCATATGCCTGGGGAAAGAGTGTCCTAGGTTCAATTCCCGTCGGTGACATGAGGAGCTGAAGGATCTTCCTCAGCCATAGCCAAGTTAGCCAGTCTTGGGCGTGGACAGCAGGGTTTTTTCCCCAGTTTATTCTGGGGTTTTTCATCCCGCAATGCAGGCAAACTGGCCTTGAGAACTCAACACTACAGGCCATAGGATACACTGGGGCATAAGGCTGACCACCTTATCCTGTAAACAGAGTGAGGTCCGATGATCAATGGACCCTCGACACCGCAAGGTAAAAGAGGGTATAAGGAAAATGATGATGATGATGAACTAAACGAAAACAATTAGATTTTACATTATCATTAAAAATTTTTGTATAATAATATACAAAAATAATACAGAAGTTCAATTTGAATTTAATAAGTATTAATCAAATGACAATGACAGAAAGTAATCGAATATATTTGATCGGACAACAGTGGGAAACAGTTTGTCCATTGTCGTTTGTTTAGCCATGAGCTGCAGTTACAGTTAAGAAAGAAGTGGTGTTAGATTATTGTCTTTGAATGTGAGATTTTATTTGTGAAATTGTCATATTTATATGTGGTTTGTGTCAGAGGATAGAAACTGGAACATGAATAAGTGGTTAACGAGTGAGTCCTCAAAAAGATTGAGGGGAGGAATGAGTGTAAGTGGGAGGAACAATTCTTCTCTGCCAGAATCCACTACTTCGAATCCTGACCAACCGACAGAGGACATCATTGTACAAGAATGCAACAAAAAGCCCCGTACAGCACCACACAAGTATAATCTTAGTTATTTATCATATGGTTTCACATATATTGGAGAAGAAACCACACCTGTTCCCCAGTATGTGTGATTTGTTATGAAACACTATCCTTCCCTTCTTAAACGTCATTTTGAAACCAAGCATGCCAATTTAAAACACAAACCTTTGGAATATTTCCAGGGAAAAACTGTCTGATTTGTCAGCAAGAAAAAAACAAATATCCTCATTTTCAGGATTTAACACGAAGGTTCTGGAGGAATCTTATGAAGTCAGTTTAAGAATAGCTACGGCAGGAAAACCTCACATGATCGGAGAGTCATTAATATTACCAGCAGCTACAGATATGGTTAGAATAATTTTGGGGAAAACGGAAGCAAAACAACTTGAAATGATTCCATTATCCAATGACAACGTATCATGAAGAATTTCAGATTTGTCTTCAAATATTAAGGAGCAGTTAATAGAAAAATTCAGGCTAGTAAATATTTTTCCATACAATTGGATGAAACTACTGACATTACCAGTATGGCCCATCTTCTTACGTATATAAGATTTATAGATGGGAAAACACTGAAGGAAGGGTTCTTGTTTTGTGAACCACTGCCTGCTAGAACAACCTCAAATGAAATATTTTCAAAATTAGACCAATTTATGAAAATGAATGATATAGAATGGAATAAACGTGTTGGTGTTTGTTCTGATGGAGCACGTACAATGGTTGGAAAACAGTGGCATTGTTGCAAAAATTAAAGAAGTAGCTCCACAAGCAAAATTTATACATTGTAGCATTCATCGCGAGGCTTTAGCTGCAAGAAATATGCCTGTTGCTCTGAAGACAGTTTTAAATGAAAGTGTAAGAATTGTTAACTTCAATAAGTCCAGAGCTATGAATTCATGACTATTTTCCATTTTGTGCAATGAAATGGGTGCTGAACATGATTCTCTTTTACTTCACACCGAAGTTAGGTGGCTGTCGAGGGGAAATGTATTGAGCCGCCTGTTTGAACTTCATTCAGAAATGCAGATTTTTCTCTCTGACAAATCCTCACACTCAGACTTGAATTATTTTACTGATGAACTGTGGCTTGCCCAGTTGGCTTACATGGCAGATTTATTTTACCACCTCAACCAGCTGAACACGAGCTTGCAGGATGCGCATACTTCCTTATTCTTGGTACAGGATAAAACTGCAGCTCTTAGGAAAAAACCTGGCTTCATCATTAAAGAAATCGATACTGGAAACACGTGTTCCTTTCCATTATTGGATGCTTTCTTACCTGAGAATGAAATTCTTTTTCATATGAACTGGCAGTGAATACAAAGAAGTATCTTGGGAGTCTAATCACAGATTTTAAGGAATACTTCCCTGAAAACCTGGCTTCAGAATTTTGGATTAGAGAGCCATTTTCCATCGATGACACCTTGCCAGAAAAGTTAACTCCTTCCTAGAAAAATGGACTGATCGAGCTTTCCTGCAACGGAAGTCTCAGGCAAATGATCAAGAGGATGGATTTAACAGGCTTCTGGTTGGCAAGAAGAAATGAATATCCAATGATCTCAGAAAAAGCTATAAAATTTCTGTTGGTGTTTGCAACTACTTAACTTTGTGAATGTGGGTTTTCTTCTCTCATTTATATCAAAAACAAGTACAGGAATAAGTTGAATGTTGAACCCGATTTAAGACTCAAATTAAGTCAATTGAAACCAGACATTAAGAAGCTGTATTTAGCTAAACAAGCACAACCTTCACACTGAAACAAAAATGTGAGTTCTGTAATTAAAAATATGTTACATTTATAGCTTGTACTGATTATAAGTTTATATGAGAACTGGAGTACCATTATCAGGAATATATGTTTGCCAAAATTTTTTATGTATTCACTCATTATTATTTTAATTTTTAGAAAGTGCACATTTTACAGAACAATTCATTGAACAGATTCAGAGTATCTGTTTCTCCAATAAATATCTGAATAAAATAATAAATAATCAAAATAAATCAAAAGTATTGTAGAGAAATGCTTATTTTGCCCCTGGGACCAACGAATCATGCTTTTCCAAAATAAATTTGCTTACTGGTACATCTAATATCCTGAATTAAATATAGTGGTATGCCACTGGAAAAGGTTGAGAACCCCTAGTATAGCACATTTTGGTGTGTGATAGGGAAGGTCTGAATAGATATGCAGAAGTATCAAGGAATTTATGTGGAATTATAACAGGTGATTATGTTAGATATAGAAACCAGCTTGGAGCAGTACAATGGATGGAAGAATTTGAAGAAAGAGAGGGGGTCAGTAGTGAATTCTTATTCAGAAATTCTTGTTATTAGTATGAGGGTGGTCTGAAAAGTTCTCGGCCTCGAACATTAATGGCAACACTATCGGCAAGAGATTTTTTTTAAGTTGGTACATCTGTCAAAAGCATCCGTTTGAAATTGCAAGTCATTCTATCAAGTAGTTTGTTTTATACAGCTTTCTGAAGCAAAAGTATTGTCTGTATCCCCTGAAATGGATAAAATTGAGTATTGTGCAATTATAAAATTCTTTGTAAAAGAAAGTTTAACTCCAAAAGAAATTCACGCGAAGTTCATAAAAATTTATGGGCACTCTTCAACTTCTTTTTTGACAATTATGAAATGGGCTGTCTAGTTTACACGTGGCTGTACCAGCCTTAAAGATGATTATGAAGAATGACCGAGAAGCGTAACAACACCAGAAATCACTAAATTAATAAGCCGAAGGCTATTTTACCGGCGAACATGTTAATAGAAAGGGGGGATGGTAAATTCCTTTATGTTTTTATAGCTGGGTACGAAACTCGGATCGAAATCCATAGAGTTTCATGCCGAAAAAACTATCGGCGAGCCCAAGTGTTAATGATCACTTGGGTAGTACAAACCAGGGCAACTCCATGCAAAGGTGGAGCAAGCTCCGTCACTAACTGTAATATTCTCTCATAATGTAAAACCCAGCTCCTAAGAGATGTATATATATTGTTTTACATTATGAGATTTCTCATAATGTAAAACAATATATATATACACCTTTGCATGGAGTTGCCCTGGTGTTGTACTACCCAAGTGATCATTTACTCTTGGGCTTGCCGATAGTTTTTTCGTCATGAAACTCTATGGATTTCGATCTGAGTTTCGTACCCGGATATAAAAACATAAAGGGATTTACCATCCCCCTTTCTATTAACACCAGAAATCATTGATCAAGTTCATTATATGGAATTATAACATTATATGGTATTGGATAACCAGCGAGTTAAAGTACGTGAAATTGCTGAGATTATAGGCATTTCAAAAGAACGTGTAGGATATATTTTGCATGAAGAATTGCATATGAAAAAGCTTTGCGCAAGATGGGTGCTGTGCTTGCTCACAGCAGATCAAAAATGCACTTGCGTGAAAATCTCTGAACAATGCTTGGAGCATTTTAACAAGAATAAAATTGATTTTGTGCATCGATTTGTTACTATGGATGAGACTTGGATTCACCATTACACTCCAGAATCCAAACGGCAGTCAAAACAGTGGACAGAAGTATTTGTTCAGCGTCAAAGAAGACAAAGTTGGTTCCATCAGCAGGAAAGGTCATGGCATCGGTGTTTTGGGATGCTAAAGGCATTTTGTTTATTATCTTGAAAAGAGTAACCGAGAAATATTATTCCAATCTTTTAACCCAGACTAGACAAAAAAATTCGTGAGAAAAGACCCGGTTTGCAGAAGGAAAAAAATCATCTTTCATCAGGACAATGCATCTGCCCATATTTTGGCAATGAGAAAATTAAGGGATTTGCACTATGAATTGTTGGAACATCCACCTTATTCCCCAGATTTGGCTCCCTCTGACTTTTATCTCTTTCCAAAACTAAAATGCTTCCTCTGGTCAGCATTTTTCTTTGAATCAAGAGGTGATTGCAGCTGTAGAGGGATATTTTGCAGATCTTACTGAGAACCATTACAGGGATGGGATAATGACGATGGAGCATTGCTGGCATAAATGTATTCATCTTAAGGAAGATTATGTCGAAAACTAAAAATAATCTTGAAATTATAAATTCATTTTTTCTTTGTTAGGCGAAGAACTTTTCAGACCACCCTCATAGTGGCATATGGCATGAACTTATTTCAAAAAGATGAGAAGATTTGGAGTAAAAGGAATGACTAGGAAAATCAAGTAGGAATTGCATACCAATGAGGAATATATGATTCACTCATGCTAGGAAAGTGACTTGAGTGGTAAGGCAAGAAAAAAGAAATACAGTAGGAACTAGCACTGTGATCTGAAGAAAACCCTAAGAAGTTCTTTCACTGTGTGTCCAGTAGAATGATATATGATTGTGGATGAATGACCTTGCTGAAGGGAGATTGTAGTTGGCCAATACAGATGATATAGTAGAGCTGTTTAAAGAATAAATGATTATATATGTAAAGTTATATAATGAAATAAAGAATTGAATGTAAACCACTAAGAATTTATGAATGAGTATCTCATCACTTGAGATACTTACCATATAGTTTATCCCATCAGAGTAAAATAAGCATAATAATGACAACTGAAGCTACACGATGCAAGAAGGGACCGAATAGGGGAAAAAAAGAAAAAAGAAAGTTAACAGTGCTTCTTCTCTGCTGCTTTCTGGCCAGTCACGTGGTACTATTAGGAACCAGTGGGTAATGAGAATGTAGTTGTTAACACAATTATAAACAAGCATAATCCAAAGGCCAAGAGCAGCAGAACTCGTTAAGTTACACAGATGTATGGCATACAGCACATTTACCAAGAAAATTAAGAAATTTACTACTAACACTAAATTAAGATATTTGCATGTAGACATCTACAAGAAAAATGATTATTTGCATACAATGAATGGAAATGTATGTATGGTATGTAAAATGAATCAACCAGGAAATACATATTATTTGTCAGCAAAGGTTGGTCGATTGGTAGAGCCTCTGCTACTAATAGCTTAAGCAAGTTTGAGCGCGGTTAGTAGTTGGACAGGGACCAATCGTTCGATGCTGTTGGCACACTCTCCCTCAATGAGTCTTTGGACTCCCTGGAGGTGTCACATAATAATAATAATATATATATAAATATAACAAAAAAGAGGGGGTGGATTTAAATATATATTTAATTAAATATACAAAAAAGACGTATATATGCACAACCACATATATACAACCAACCCACAAAATAATGAAATAACAACAAAAAAAACTTTGTTTACACATTGCAGATACATATTAAAATTTGAGCATAGGATTACTAGTGAAAGTTCAGAGTAACTGTTTCCCAAGCACCTCCGTAGCGCAATTGGAAGAACAATGGTACATTGCGCCCTTCGATTGGAATTGGCCTAAGTTCAATTCTCATCGCGATGGGAGTAATCTTTATTTGGACGATTTTCAATCGAAGGTGAGTTAACTGATCTCATACGGCAGTAGCAGGGTTTTTTTCTCCTGGAAACTCGGGATTTTCATCCTGCATACAGACAAATCGGCCCTTCAGAACACACGCAATTTACAGACATAGAATACTAGTTGTGGTGGAGGTGGGCGGTAGATGGGGATGATTCGTGGTAGAAGTTCGATGTAGTGGTTGAGACAGTTGTAGGTGTGTCCTCCCGCGATGTCTTCGGACTCCTTGGAGGTGTCAGAAATAATAATAATAAAAATTTAGAACTATTTAAACTGCCATTCCAATTAAGACTGGGGTGATTCTATAGAGCTTCATAACATTATTTGAAAAGTGTCTTGAATTTGAAAGAACTTGCATGAAAATATTTTGTTTTCTCTTAGGATCCAGTGGATAGTAGAAACAACATGTTCTACAAGACCATATTTCTCAGCTTGAAGGAAATTGATGTAATCCGTATGTTCTGATTGTCGTATGTCTGCAGTATGATCAGCCTGACCATAATATGAGAGATTGTACGAATGTGGAATCTGGTACACTTCCAAGTGAGGCAAGTGCAGAAGTTTGTTTTTTGTGGAAGGTAGGATTAAGAAAATCTTGTTTATTGGCTTGAATATTTTTGGGAATTAACATTTTTTTGAGACTTTTGAGATGTATTCAGAGATACTGTTTATGTAAGGAATGGAAATTCCCTTTTTATCTGAGATGGGCTGTTAGTAGGAGAACATTGTCCAAGATGCATTGTAATTTGAATGGAGAATATCCATTCAGAATCATAGATTGTACTTCTTTTCTCTGTGTGTCCTCAGACAATCAGGTGACGTGTCCTGTGGGCTAGAGTCTTGAAAATGCCTAGTTTTTGTCAAAGGTGGTGCATAGAGCTCTGAAGAAAGTATCTTCCAGTGAATGTTGGTACTGAAAAGATGAGAGAATGCTATCCACTTCCCTCTTTATCAGTGAATCGAAGAAAGGGAAGACTCCATTATTTTCCTTTTCTAATGTTAATTTAATTCTGTGGCAAAGGTTGTTAATTTCATCGAAGAAACTGTCTAATTCTCCATTTGTATATGACCAAATAGTGAACACATTGTCAACACAATGAAACCAATTGGATAGACAAGGAGGTAATAGTAGTGAAAAGATGTTGCTCTACATGTTCCATGAAGTAATTTGACAGAAGCGGTGACAAGGGGGAAACCATAGCGCAAACCTTCTACTGTGCTTTGTATAGATTCCTTTGTCTGGAAAAGGATCTGGAGTGCATAATCTAATGGAATTGGTGAAGAGAGAAATGTCAAAGCTCACTGTGATGTCAGAACAGTAAAAGTGGAGGTCTTTCACTTTAGCAATGAAATCAGCAGTATTCTTTATGGATGATACAGATTTTTCTTTTCTAAAGGAGAGTAGGTTACATAAAAATTTTGACAGCTTATATGCAGGACTGCCAAGACAGTTAACCACTGGTTGCAAGGAATGCCTATTTTATGTATTTTAGGCAGACTATATAGTCTAGGCATTCTTCCATTAAAAATCTTTAGCTTTTTGAGCATCACCATCCAGTGAATTTGTGCTGTCTGTTAGCTGATTTAATTTGTTTACTTGGTGGGATCTCTAGTAATAGGCTTGTGTATATAACAATCTTGGAGAAGAATGTTGATCTTACACATATATATATATTCCAACGAATCCATGATAACAGTGCAGTTTCCCTTGTCTGCCTTAGAAGTAGAGCTGTTTAATGATCACTTGTATTACATCCAGGTGAAGCAGATTCTATTACTAGAAGGATGGGGAGGGATGAAGAAGTTAGAAGTGAATGAACGGGATATATTCTGAATATCGTATTGTATTATGAATAGTCCACACGGTTAGCCGAGTGGCTATGCACTTTGCAACCATATCCCTGGGAAAGGAGTGTCCTGGGTTCGATTCCCATCATTGACATGAGGAACGTAGAATCTTTCTCAGACATAGCCAAGTTAGCCATTCTTAGGTGTGGACTGCAGGGTTTTCTCCCCAGTTTATCTGGGGTTTTTGATCCTGCAAGCAGGCAAACCTGCCTTGAGACCTCAATGCTTCTACAGACATAGGATACACCAGGAGGCATAGGGCTTGACCACCTTATCCTTGTGTATGGTTGCAGTTAAATGAATAGAAAACCCTTGACACTGCAAGGTAAAAGAGGGGAAGAAGAAGGTGTAAAATTGATGACTGAAGAGGTGAAGCATGCAATCTCAAAGAAAAAGACATTGTGGAGGTAGCACAAGATGAATAGAGATAATCAATTAGTTAGGGTAGCAAAAGTGCGATATGAACAGCAGTTAGCAAACGATGCTAAAAGAAATCCTAGGGAGTTTTTTGATATGTGGCCAGTAGAAGTAAGAATAATTATGGGAGGATGTTGGTCAGTGATAATTGGATAATGATAAACAGTGAGGATGATATAGTAGAGGTGTTTAATGAGCAGCTCATTAAATTATTCCATCCTTATGATTGTAACATAATGCATAACTTGAGAGCAGTGGGGATGGGAGAAGAACCAATGATGGTGAGTGAGCAGGAGGTATATGAGGAATTGAGTAAACTCATGTCAACAAGGCTATGGAAATTGATGTTATGTTGCTATGTGTCTTCAGGGAATATTCTGCAGAGTTGACAACAGCTTTACCTTACAGGAGTCTTAGATTAGTCCAAGTTCCAAAGGAGTGGAAAGATGACAAAATTGTTCCACTTCATAAAGGGAGATGATAAGACTAAGGCTTCAAGTTATAGACCAATCTGCTTGTCTGCATTTGTGGTCAAGATGTTAGAGAAGCTAGTGAGGACAAGGATTCAGAACTGGGTTGACAGCAGTAGAATTCTTTAATGGAGAGCATGGGTTTGCTAAAGGAAGATCATGTTTTAGCAATCTGTTTACTTATTATAACAAGGTGATGAATACATTGGACAAAGGGAAAGAATGTGTTGGATTCTGAATGAAGAGAAATTAAAATTATTAATACTCCCTTCAGAATCCAACATAATCCACCATGGCAAAGGCTACATTTGTAGATATTATTTAATGTAAATCTCTTATTGTAAACTATTATTCATATAATTACCTTTGAGTTTTTTTTTATTTAATTAATTAATCTAGAATATGCATTAATAATGGAAAGGACTCTGTATAAAAATAATGTTCAGATTATTTTATTTATTCCTATATTAATAGTAGAAGAATTTGTGTTCATCTTATTTATTTATATATTATTTGAATTGAAAAATATCCTTATATTTAGTTTCTGTATATAAAGGAATAATGTTATGTAATGCTTATGCTTATGTACTGCTCTAATTGTTGTCATGGAGACAGAGTTAAAAATAGAAGGTGCAAGTTTAGTAGCACATGAGTTATGGAATGTGAGATGGAATTGATATGAGCTAGATGGTGAGAACAAGTTTTGGCGGGAAAACAGAGTGAAAATATATAAACGGAAAGCGAGAGTAAACAGAGCAGTGAGTAGCAGTTGGTCGGCAGAGTTAGCACTGGAACTAGGGACTGAGTACAACTGGAGCACTCAGCCCAGTATTGGCACTGAGAACGGTACAGTAGAGATGGGGAAATAATTTATTGGCAGCACGCAGTTAAATAAGAGGCTGTAGTACAAAGAAAAATTAGTGCTGTGATCAGATTACAAAGGATCGAAATGTAAATTGACAACTCAGAATATTGATATGGAATTCTGAAGTTAATGTTGTATTCCAGAGCTTTTCAGGAAGATTAGTAGAAAGCTGATTCTATTGTAAAGTAGTATATAGGGAATAAGTAGATTTTCTAGTGCAAGTGTGTCTGCCTATGTGATGTGCTGAAATTAAAGATTAAGTTAATTTAAAGAAGATTACTTTTGAAATGTGTAGCTTCAGTGTGATAATTAACTAAAGTTTTAAGTGTGCCTCAGTGAATAATATGTGCAAAGATTTATTCCGGTAAGAACAGTTGTACTTTATAGCATTTTAGAGTGAAGTTATAAGAAATTAATTATCTCCTTCTATTAAATCCTAACATTAACTGTAGTGTTTATGCTGAAATTAGCCGAAGCTAGAAGGTTAATAGTCTTCCCCCCTTAAGGTGATAGCTATCTCTTGACTGAGCTATGTGATTTCTGACTAAGGGATAGATAAAGAATGCTATTGTAAAAATATTTGCTATGAATTTCAGTGGTAAAGAACTTTAGAACTATCTTTGCCTATTAGGGAGAAATTAGATTTTGAAGCTCAGTGTTTAATACCAAAAGTTAAGTGAATGTTATGTGTAGTTGAACTGAGTTAATTTTGCATTATCTTGTATCCAAAGTATGCTTATGTATATATTATATAACCTTGCATTAAATGTTTTGTTTTATTGATTTCCATTTGTTGTTAGCCTGATTCTTTTCCACTGCACCATTCATAAAATTATCGGACCTAGCGGGAACCTCAAGTGTTAATGTAAAATTCGGCCTATATATAAACATTAGACTGCTTAAGTTAATTAATATTTGATTACGCTATTTTACATAGACTAATCTAAATATAGGGTGGTGCAGTATAATAGAAATTTCCCTATATTTGGATTAGTAATCAACATACAATTAATTAACCTTAATAAGAACAACGTTAAAGCAAGATGGCAGATCAAAAGACAGGAAGGACGATCCAACAAATGCATATACAGTAGTATCCTTAGATTTTTGCAAAGGTTTCCAAAGATTGCCACACAATAAACTAGTAGTTAAAACTAGTAAAAACTAGTAATCCAATTCACTTAAATTGAAATTTAAGTGCATTGGATTGGAGATTGGCTGTCTGATAGGTATCAGCAGGTTGTGTATGAGGGAGTGATATCCCAGAAGAGTCAAGTCACTAGTAGCATGCTCCAGGGATCCGATTTTTGGCCATTGTTGTTTAATTTATATGTAAATGACATTGGAAAGGGTGTAAATGGTGATATACAGTTGTTTGCAGGTGATACAAAGTTAGGGAGAGAGTTATGAGAAGTAGAGCAGGTGTTGTTACATCTGCTCTACTTCTCATAACTAGGGACAGTCTGTTTAGTTTCTCTTTGCAAGAGAACCTAAATAGGCTGTCTGATTGGGCAGATGTGTCGGGATGTCAGTCTAATGTAGCACGGTGTAAGGTTTTAAAATTTGAGAAGCAGAGATGGAATACAGAGTATAAGATTGGTGGGGTTATTTTAGAGGAGGCAGAGTAGATGAAAAATCTAGGGGGGGATAGTGGATAGGAACTTGAAATTTTGTTAGCAATTTGCTAAAATTATTAAGACAACACAGCGGATTATGAGAATGATGCAAAGAACACTGATGTGTAAAAGTAAGGATGCTTTGATTCCATTGTACAAGGGTTTGATCAGGCCACATATGGATTACTGTGCACAAATTTGGTTGCCTTGTTTTCAGAAGAGTGATGAGATGTTGGAGAGAGTTCAGAGACCATTGACTAAGTTGGTTTCTGGAATGTGGTACAGCAATCCCTCGATTAATGCACCTAATGCATTCTTTAAAACAGGCGCATTAATCGAATATAATAACCTATGGGAAAAAGGATAATTCATTCCTCAAATTTCATTTTTGACCCTTAAAATTTTTTTATGAAAGAATTAGGGTATGTCTCAGGGCCTAGTTAAAGGAAAACCATGAAGCTGAAAGACAATAAAACATATTCAGAATACAAATTTATTATTCTACTTCTTAACGAAGAATTGAGCTAATGTAGTTTGGTGCCTTTCTGTTTTTTTTTTTTTTTTTTTTTTTTTTTTTTTGATACAACTGATGGATGGACCTATTGCCCCTTCTACTCCTGCAATTTTACTTCTTCTCTCTCTTCACCAGGATCAGCCTCGAAGCATTGCTGCTTAAAAATTTCGATTGTGCAAAAAATATTTTTAATTATTTCTGTGAAATTTCTTTGGACTTGTCAGTGATTAAATAATTTTCTTAATATTCTTCAGGATCTTCCTGCTGTGCATCTAAATTTAGTAGGTTGGAATCACTTGATTTCTCAGAATGAGATTTAATTAACTTAGATTCATTTGAAAAGCCTCTAGAATCATTTGCACACTATGTTTCCAAACAGCTCACATATTGCTAGCAGTAATTTCATTCGACTTTGCCACTTTATAACTAGGCAGAGATTTCTCTGATTTGGATAGAAAACTCTTGGAAAGCATTCGCTTCCAAAAAGGCCGGTTTCATCAACATTAAATATTTGTTAGTCACAATAGTCCACTTCTTCCACAATTTTCCTCAAAATCTCTGGATAATTTGCAGCTACTTCCTTATCTGCACTTGCAGCTTCGCCTGTGATTAGAACATTATGTAGGTTATTTCTCTTTTTGAAATGCTCAAACCACCCTGCACTAGCATGCAATTCTTTTTCTTTTCCATCATTGATAGCCCTTGACTGTATACAGCATTGGCAGATGAGGATAATGTTATCTGTGAGAGTCAATATGGATTTGTTAAGGGGCGCTCTTGTTTTAGTAATATGATAGCCTTTTATAATAAAGTTATAAGAGCAGTAGATGAGGGAAAGGCATATACTGCCATTTTCTTGGATTTAGCAAAGGCATTCGACAGGGTGCCACATGATAAGCTGATATTTAAGTTGCAGCAATTTAATGGGTTTAGATTGGTCAACTGGATTCAGGATTGGCTGTCTGATAGGTATCCGAGAGTTGTGTATGGTGAGGCAATGTCAAGGAGGCAGAAGGTTACAAGTGGGTCCCTAGAAGGCTTAGTACTGGGACCTGTATTGTTTAACCATTATATCCATGATTGTCAGTGGATTGTAGGGGGATATTCAGTTGTTTGAAGTTGACGTGAAGCTAGGAAGGGTTATTAGTAATAGTGCAGATGTGGCAGCCCTGATTGAATAAAATGGACAGATGAGAAAATGAATGGGGGTATTAGTTTAATGCAGCAAAACATAAGGTCTTGAAGTTTGGGACACATCGAATGGGACACTATATACTATATTGGAGGAGTTGTACTGGAGGAAGTAGGGGAGACGAGATCCGGGGTTGATGATTGATAGAAACTTGAAATTTAGGTGACATATTGCGAAAGTGGTGAATGTAACACAGAGATTGCTGCAATACTGAGAAGGACGCTAACCTGCAGAGATAAAAGATTTATCATTCCATTGTATAAAACCCTGATCAGACCACACTTAGACTATTGTTCTTAGATTTGGTCCCCAGGATTTGAAGGGGATAAATTAACTGTGGAAAGGGTACAGAGGTGGATAACAAAGATGGTTTCAGGATGTTAGTTAGTACAGTGTTAGTTATGAGGATCGGCTGAGGGAATGTGGACTGCAGAGTTTGCTGGATAGAAGAAGGAGAGATGATGTGATTGAGACTTTTAAACTGTTGAGAGGCAGTTACAGGGTAAACATTGGGGAGTTGTTTCACTTGGTGGAACAGTGGGAAGGAGTGATGACAAGGGGCTATACCTGGAAGTTACGAAAGGAAGCTGTGAGCAAGAGAGTGAGGAGTGGTTTCTTTGCATGGAGGGTGGTTGAACCATGGAATGCATTGCCTGATAGAGTGGAGAGCGAGAACAGTTGAGTTTAAGGAGTGGTTTGATAGACTTTGTGTTTCCTAGGAGGGACTTCCTGCAATAAGTCTTTTGACTCCATAGAGGCCTTAATAATAATAATAATAACAGCAGCAGCTCTTTCTTTCAAAGTTGCAAAGAGACTTAAAGCTTTTGATTTAATAAGGTCAGTGCTTAGCCAGAACCATTTTTGGTTATTACAATGTTCGATCCATGTAGAAAGAATTTTCTCTAATTCATCATTATAATACTTTGATTTTGAGTGCATGCATGATGAACTTGAAGAAGCCTTAACTCTCTCTTTGTATTCAGCAGCTTTGCTTAAAATTGCTCTTGTAGTTGATTCACCTATTTTTGTGTTCTTGTCCTATCTTTGCTCTGGACTCGCTTTATTCATTTTTCTTTATTATTTCAAATTTTTCTTTCAGTGAGATTACTTATCGAATCTTTTTCACACTTCCGCTTTTTTTCTTATGATTAAAGGTTCGGAAAATACTTTAAAATAAAAAAGTAAGGAAAACAATTGCAAAGGAGGCACAAATTATGATCAGCAAAATGCTGTGTAATTAGCAGATAACATACATGTTGATGGTAAATTTGGAACATAATGTACATGGAAACGGTGTAGTAAGCCATTAAAAATAACTTTTTTAAATGCTTTAAATCGATAACTAAATTATTTCATCCTAGTGAGTAATCTTTTAAAATAGTTATCCATAAAAAATGTATAGAAAAAAAATGACACACAAATCGAAAACGCACTAATCGGGGTGCATTCATCGAGGAATTGCTGTATATGCAAATTACAGCGCTTAATGGGTAGACCTTATAAGTTGGTTAAGGGGTAATTATCAGATTAACATGGATGAGATTTCTCATAGAATATCTGGAAGCAGGGGGTGGAACAAGAGGTAATCCCTGGAAGCTGTATAAACTGGTGTAAGCAAGGGGATGAGGAATAGATATTTTGCATGGAGAGAGTGGTGGGTGATTGGAATGCATTGCCTGAGAGTGTAGTGAGTGCAGGACTGTGAAGGCATTTAAGTCAAGTTACAATGACTGTGCATGTGAGAGTGGGATCTCCCATGATTGAGTCCCTTGGCTACATTGAGGTCTGTTGATTATTATTATTCAGGCCTCCATGGAGTCAAAAGACTCATCTTGGGAGGTCCTTCCTAAGAAACACAAAGTCTATTATACCACTCCTTGAACTCATTGATGGTTCTCGCTCTCACCACTCCATCAGGCAATGCATTCCATGGTTCAACCACCCTCCATGCAAAGAAACCACTCCTCACCCTCTTGCTCACAGTTTCCTTTCATAACTTCCAGGGATGGCCTCTTGTCATCACTCCTTCCCGCTGTTCAACCAAGCAAAAGAACTCCCCATTGTTAACCCTGTAACCACCTCTCAACAGTTTAAAAGTCTCGATCATATCACCTCTCCTTCTTCTATCCACCAAACCCTGCAGTCCACATTCCCTCAGCCAATCCTCATAACTATCATTGTACAGTCCTGAAACCATCTTTGTTATCTGCCTTTGTACCCTTTCCACAGTTAATTTATCCCCTTCAAATCCTGGGGACCGAATCTGAGAATAATAGTCCAGATGTGGTCTGATCAGGGTTTTATACAATGGAATGATAACTGTTTTATCTCTGCAGGTCAGTGTCCTCATTATTGCAGCAATCCTCTGTGTTACCTTCACCACCTTTGCAATATGTCTCCTAAATTTCAGGTTTCTATCAATCATCAACCCCAGATCTCTTGTCTCCCCTACTTCCTCAAGTATAACTCCTCCCATAGAGCATGCAGTGTCCCATCGATGTTTCCCAAACCTCAAGACCTTACATTTTGCTGCATTAAACTGAAACCCCCATTCATTGCCCATCTATCTAGCTTATTCAAATCCTCTTGCAGGGCTTCCGCATCTGCACTATTACTGAAAATCCTTCCCAGCTTCGCATCATCTGCAAACAACTAAATATCCCCTTGCAATCCACTGACAATGTCATTGATATAAAGGTTAAACAATATAGGTCCCAGTACTGAGCCCTGTGGAACCCTGCTTGTAACCCTCTGCTTCCTTGAAACTGCCACACCATACACAACTCTCTGATACCTATCAGACAGCCAATCCTGAATCCAGTTGACTAATCTGATATCCAGACCTATGTGCTGCAACTTAAGTATGAGCCTATCATGTGGCACCCTGTCAAATGCCTTCACTAAGCCTAAGAAAATGGCAGTATATGCCTTTCCCTCATCTAATGCTCTTGTCACTTTATCATAAAAGGCTAGCCTAATGCTAAAACAAGAGTGCCCCTTCAAAAATCCATGTTGACTCTCACAGATAACATTACCCTCACCTTCCCAATGCTGTATACGGTCCTTCGCAACTTTCTCCAAGATCTTACTATCTACATGACAGACAAACTGGCCTATAATTAGACACTTCCAGTCTGCTACCACTCTTTTGCAATGGCACTATCTTACCTTCCCTCCATTCCATGGGCACCTTTCCCTCATCCAGACTTTCAATGAAAAGCCATGTTAAAGGCACTGTCAGTTCCTTAGCACATTCTCACAAAACTCATGGTGAAATACCATCCAGTCCCACAGCTTTACTGACATCCAGAGTACTCAGTATTGGAAACACACTCTCCTCCTGTACCTCTAAACGTCGAACCTGCCCTATCCTTCTAGCATTAAAACTGACTCCTCTAGGATGAAATACTCCAATAAAGTGTTCATTTAACAATTCTACTATGTCTTCTGCATTAGTCACTCTATTCCCATTTTTATCCTACAATATCATTCTTTCATAGTCATTTCTCCTCCTACTGACCACATATCTAAAAAATTCCCTAGGATTTTCTTTGAGTCTTAGGGCTAATCTCCTCTCATATTCCAGTCTCGTCTTCCTTACCATACTAGTCACTCTTCAGGCCTGTGTCTTATACTCTTCATGCATCTTCTCTTCACCTGTCTCCTTATATCTCTTCCACAGCCTCTTTTTCGCATGCAATTCCTGTTTAATATTGTTTGTCATCCACTTTACTCCAAATTGTGTCCTCTTGTCCACTCGTGGTATACATCTTACCATTGCTGCTAACAAATATTCTTTCACAATTTCCCATCCACTAATGATATCCCGGCCTTCCAATTTCTCCCTCCATGAAACTTCCCCAAGTTGACATCTCAGACTATTATAATCACCTGCATTATAATTCCACATACGTTCCTGCCTCTTTGATACTCCTGCATGTTCTATTCATTTTCCAAGTCAAAACCATATGGTCACACTCTCCAACTGGTGGGAGAGATGTCATCTCAGTTATTATCAACTATATCATCACTCTTCTGATGCTATAACCAAATCCAAAACTCTTGAACCTCTTCTTCCCTCTGTTACATGTTGCCTAAGACATTTGTCCCTCAAGAATTCTAGAAATTCCATTCCCTTATTGCTACATGCATCTTCCTCTCCCCAGTTTATACTACTGTACTTAAAATCTCCCATAACAATCATTCTTCTTGCACTTGCCAAACTGAACTGTCTAAATATTTCCTGGTCCCCATCCTCTGTACTCCTGGGTCTGTAGCAACACCCCACTAAATATCCTGTCTTGCCCACCTCTATCTAACACCATATGCTTTCAAAATCATTAGTGTCACTGCCTTCCAAAGTCTCCACTCTTAGAGGACATAGGTCATCACTTATCATAAGCAGTACTCCACCACCACCATGCTTTCCCTTCTTATCCTGCGGAAGAATGCTGTACCCAACAACTTCTATTCCTGTTATTATATCCTCCTCTGTCAACCACATCTCGGTGATCCCAATAATTTTTGGCCAGGCTGATGCTATCTGCACCACCAATTCCTCTCCCTTATTCCGGATACTCTTGGCATTAGTATATAGCATATAAATGCAGTTGTTTCTATACCCAGCATTACCCCCTGTTGATTCCACTGGGCTCAGGATTACCTGATGTCGTCCTCCTTCTCCCAAGTACCCATTCCCACAAGAGGCCACCCCTTCTACCATCATCCCTGGGACACACTGACTTTTTCAGAACAGCAATCTCTCCAGATGCCTACGTCCTTCCTCATTCAAATGCAAGCAGTCTCTTACATACAATTCCTCTCTGTCCTCAAACGCTTTCCAAACATCCACATTTTCTAGTCCTCTCTTGTCACACATTCTAGCTATTATGTCATTCAATATTACTGCTCTTCTGCTCAGTTCGTCTTTATCATACCTAGGCAACATGCACACTATCTTTCCTCTCTGTGTCTTCTTTCGTACCACCTCAAGCAAGAATCTCATATCTCTCGCTGCCCTATTTATGCCACCACTCAAGTCATTTGTTCCCACCATCACAATCATCTCATCCACCCCTTTCACCTCTCTTTACTGCCAAAGCCATCCTTTCTATTGTTCCTCCTGGCAAACACTTCTCACGCATCCTATCTTGAACACCACGGATCATTGAGTCCCCATACATTATACCTCTTACCATTCCCTCTCTCCTATTGTTTCCATTTTCTCCTCTTCTTTCATTCCCATTCCTCTCTCTCATTCCCTCTCTCCTACTGCTTCCAATCTCTCCTCCTCTAGCACTCCCATGCCTCTCTCTCTCATTCTGTCTCTCCTCTTCTAGCATTCCCATACCTCTCTCTCATTCCCTCTCTTCTACTGTTTCCATTTTCTCCATTTCCATTTCCACATCCAATTCCATTCTCTCCTCTCCTATCATTCCCCAAACTCTCTCTCTCCCTTACTCTGATTTGCCTTGCATTTATCTCTTCCATTCTCCTAATCTCATCTTTCATATTTATCATACTTCTCCCAAGACATTCCACCTCCTCTATCTCCCTCTGCAGGTCAGTCACTCTAAATCGAAATTCACTCTCCCAAACAAAACCATCTCCTAAACTTTCACAGTCACTCACGCCCTCTACACTATCAACTATTATTTTCTCATTCACATTTTTTCTTCATTCTCTCCTATCACACTACTCGTCTTCCTGTATTAATTTTCCGTTCCTGGAGCAACAAGGTCGGTTATTGAGATATCTGCTGCATTTATTTCCTCCCACTGCCTGCACTTTAAACACACACACACACACCTTCCTCTCTCACAAGCCAGATATCCAATTTCCGAGATGCATACATGCCACAAACTCATTATAATAGTAATAACGATATCACTGGATTACAGGAAGAAGATATTTCTGTTGTTTGTAGATGATGTGTAGCTTGGGAGGGTTAGTTGTTAGTAATAGTCCTGATGTAATGACTCTTCAGAATGATTTGAATAAGTAGGAAAGGTGGGCAAATGAATGGAGAATCTGTTTAATACAGAATGTGTATGGTTTTTTGCATAGAATATGGCGAGAGCATGGAATGCATTGCTCAAGAATTGCACAGTGATGAGAATGCAGATCAGAGAGCATGGGCACTGACTTAAGAGGCAACCAAGCAGCGGACAGAAACTGTCCATTGCTTGGTTGAAAACGATACTTGGTTGAAAAAGATATATATGAAGTGTATAAAGTGGTGGCTATGGAAAGCTCTGTGATCAGCTTTTATTAGCACCATGAAATAATAATCTGTGAAGAAAAAATGTCGATAATACATGGGAATTGGTTAAGACATATGCCCCAGCCAATGTACAACTTTGTACTCAACAGTCTAGAAGATACAGTGTACATGAGATGGAAATGAATGGACAGTGAAATTATGCAAGATATATAGAAAAAAGTTCTATGTTGGAAATATAAGAAAATAACAACAATTCTTACATTCATACAGTACATGCAATAATCAGATGCATGAGGATTATAAAATGCAGGTTGAAAAAAGTAACAAGGATGGGAAAAAAATATGAAAAGAGATTGGCCAGTGAGACCAAAGAACTGGTTGATGAAGAAAGGTTATATACTGTAATTTTGCAGATTTTAAAAAGCCCTTTTTCACATAAAACAAATTAATATTTACATTACATCATATGGGTTTAAATATCATACTAGCGAGCTAGATGGAAAATTAGATGTTTGATAGCTAAAAATGTTACAAGAGGTGCAAGTGGTGTTCCAATAGGACCATTACTTTCAGCCTTTATCTCAGTGATACTGTCATTGGATTGAATAGTTATCAGATTATGTGAATCTGAGAAAAGTTAATGACATATCAGTGTTGTAGCTCATGAGAGGAGGATTTTAATAATAGGGATGTATCAGTTTACCACAGTTAAGCAGAAGATTTTGAATTTTGGGCTCTTCAGATGGGAAGCTGTATACCCTGTTCAGTCAAGAAGATGGAGGAGACAAGGGATCTTGGGATGATTTGGACAAAATTTTGTAGCTTGGAGTACATATTGTAAGGAAGTAGACAGCTGCTAGAAAATTGAGAAGGGAAGTTACCATACAAGATTACAGTAAGGGAGTAGTGGTTCCATTATATTAATTTCTAGTCTGAGAAAAATGTTATGCTCAGAATTAGTTACTGGAATTTAAAAGGGATAAATAAACCATAGAGTGGTACAAACAACAATAATGTTAGGGCTGTGAAACATTACTTATGAGGATGTACTGAATGCATATAATCATCAGAGTTTGGTGGATAAAGATGCAGTCATACGATTGACACATTTAAGCTGTTAAAAGTTTGTACTGAATAGGTGATGGGTAAGTTTTTCATTTAGTAGAACAAGTGGGGGACATCTCTGGAGGTTGCAATTATTATTATTATTATTATTATTATTTCGGGCGACTCCAGGAGTCCTTAGACTCATCGAGGGAGGCCCTAAACATCATATCCACACAACTATGCGATTACATTCTCACAATATCTATCATACCTTGTCTTGAACTCGTTCACCGTCATAGCACCCACAACAGACTCTGGCAGCTTATTCCACTCATTTACCGCTCTGAAAGTAAAGAACCCAGCTCTAACACCCCTGTTAACCACACTCTTGCCCAGCTTCCATAGATGTCCCCTAGTTCTCCCACCACCAGTCCTGATCTCAAAAATATCCTCTGAATTAATCCTATAGAATCCCTTTAGCAATTTGAATGTCTCAATCATATCTCCCCTCCTCTGCCTATCAACTAGTTTCTGCAACCCACAAATCTTCAACCTGTTCTCATATGGTTCATTCCATAGACATGTTATCATCTTAGTCACTCGCCTCTGGATCCTCTCCACCTCCTCCCCATCAAGAAGGAACCGAGGTGACCAAATCTGGGCACAGTAGTCGAGATGAGGTCTTATCAAGGCTCGGTACAGAGGTACAATAACTTGCTTGTCTCTGCTCGTCAAGGTATTTTTCAACAACCAAGTGAGTTGATGAGCTGATTTAGCTACTTTTGCAGTGTGCCCCCTAAACTTCATCTCCCTATCCACCAACACTCCCAAGTCCCTGGCTTCATCAATCTCTTGGAGTACAGTTCCACCAATGTGGTATACTGCTGCTAATCTTTTCACCCCAAAATGCATAACCTTACATTTTGTCACATTAAATTGACATCCATTCTCCTTAGCCCAGAACTCCAATCTATCTAAGTCATCCTGCAAGACTTTGACATCTTCTGCATTCACTATTGCCCTACCCAACTTTGCATCATCAGCGAACAAATGAATTGTTCCACTTAGATCCTTCCCTATATCGTTAATGAACAGATTAAACAGCAGTGGTCCAAGAACAGAACCCTGCGACACACCACTAGTCACAGGCCATCTTTTGGACTCTACTCCTGAATAAACTACTCTTTGATATCTCTCCATCAACCAACCACCTATCCATCTCACCAACCCTATATCCATTCCCATATGTTGTAGTTTACGGATTAGTATTCCATGTGGTATCCTGTCAAATGCCTTTGCCAGGTCCAGCAGTATCACTGTAAACCCATTTCCCTTATCCAGTTCAGCCGTCACCTTGTTATAAAACTTGGGCAAGTTACTGAAGCATGATCTACCCTTCACAGAGCTATGCTGTCCCCTGTACAGTATCTCGTTTTCATCAATCCATTCCTGCATTTTTCCCTTGACTACTTTCTCTAAGACCTTGACAACGACTCCTGATATGCTGATCGGTCGGTAATTTGCAACCGTAGTCTTGGATCCTCCTTTATGCAGTGAAACTATTTTCCCCTCTTTCCACACCTTCGGGACTAAGCCAGACCTGAGACTCAGATTAAACAACATGGTCAAGGGCACTGATAATTCTTTAGCCGCTTCACGCAAGACCTGTGCCAGTATACCAATCAATCCCACAGATGTGTTCACATTAAGGTTCTGTAATAGATTAGTCACCTCCACTTCATTCATCACTATTCTCGTATAAACTAATGGTTCCTTCATTTTTTCAATGTCACCACCTGGATGATATGCTTTTGCAAAGTGTGCGCTCAGTAACTCCACTATATCGACTGATTCAGTGACCTCCTTACCATCGTCATTCCTTAAAATCATTTTGCCGTGTACAGTTTATTCTTGCTTGCAGCATATTGAAAGAACTGTTTTGGATTCTCTTTTGCTTGCAAAGCTAGTTTCCTTTCATAATCCGCTTTTGCTTTTTTTACCTCACCAGTTACCTTTCTGGCCTGCACTTTATACCGTTCGTGTGCCTGTAGGTCACCCCTTTCTTTAAATTCCCTCCACAGTTGTTTCTTTTTTTGCAGCTCAAGCTTAATGGTGTTATTCATCCATTTAACTCCTACTTGTTTTACTATTCGGACCCTAGGTATACAATCAGCCATTACCTCCTGTAAATGCTCCTTGACCACTTCCCATGCTCTATCGACGTCCAGCCCTTGCAGTTGTACATGCCATGGCACTGATCCAAGCAATCTCCTAAGCTTGTCACACTTGCCAGCACGGTAATTTCACATATACCCTGTCTTAATCGAAAATTCCACACCTTTAGCCACCTCCCAGGTCAAGACCTTATGATCACTCTCACCAATAGGTGGCAACATAGTCATATTCATTACGGTCAAATTCTCAGATGCTATTACCAGGTCAAGCACTCTCACACCCCTAGTATTTTCAATTACATGCTGTCTCAGATAGTTATCCCTTAATAATTGAATAAAATCCTTTTCCTTCCTCATATGTGTCCTCTCCTCCTTCCAATCAATGTTACCATAGTTGAAATCCCCCATAATAATTACCCTCCTTCCACTCATTTCATCAATTTCCCTATGCATACTATCTCCATCTATTCCATCACCTGGTCTATAGCAGCACCCAACTGTATATTTTATTCTGCCAGTCTCAATCTCACACCAAATAGCCTCAAATGAGCTCCTTTCACTATCCTGCGATACAACTTCAATTCTCCTTGGCTGCAGTTCATCAGCTATCATCAATGATGAATGAGAGAGTGAGAAGTTGCTCTTCTGTTTGGAAAATGGTCATCATCATCAAATTCCTAACATATACCCTCAAGGGGATGTACGGCATATGATAGTACTACTTGAAAATATGCACCTACCATTTTCTATTTTTTTTTTAAATTTTTTTTTTTTTTCCAATTGGAAAATGGCAGGTGCATATAATATATTTTCTTGAGAGAGTGGTGAGACTGCAGATGATAAATATTTTAAAACAGTGGTGTGATAAATTTGGTATTGTTGGCTAAAGCTGACCAACCATCATAGGTGTCATGGCTCCATTCAGGTCCTGAATAATAATAATTGTCATATTTATACTAAAAATAAAGAGCCAAAAGGCTTCAGTTCGGTTATGCAAAATTATATAAATCAAGTGGATATTAAATCCAGCATTATTTCAAAGCCGAATATAGAAACTATGAAAGTTTCATAGAAATTTCGTAAATGCCGACGAGTGTATTCCCATAAGCTCTCTGGTCAAATTTTGTCAAATTTCATTGTTTCTATATTTGGATTGAAATAATGCTGGATTTAATATCCACTTGATTTATATAATTTTGTCATATTTATGTTTAGCATATGCAAAATAATAAATTACACCTAAACTTCTTTTCAAAGGTGAATTAAATATTTGTGATAACCATGTTAACATAGTAACTATTTGTTGATATTTAAAATACAATATGTCAGAGCAAATCACTCAGTCCATCTATAGTGAAAGAACTATGACTTCTAGTTTGGTAAACTGGTTAGAACATTTAACAGTCAGCTTAAACATTCAAGATAGGTAATTCCAGAGATGACAGATACAACAGAAAGTTCTTTTCCGTGAACCCACTGAAATGAAGATTATAATATATGCATGTACAGATGCATGTGTAATTCTGTGACATAACCAACAAGCATTTATTGTTATTATTATTAACTGATAATAAACTCCCAACACCAATCTATATATCTGAACACCGGACTCCATACTTTAAAAATTTTTATACCAAGCAAGGAAGACAAAAACAGAGAAAAACTACAAATTCCTGTGGACTAAGGATTCACAGATATTTATGAGAAAGAATGAAAACACTCTAGTTTATATAATTACAAATTAATCCGAACTATACAGCCTACCAATATAAAACACTAACTCTTCACATACTTTAAGAACAAGATTAAAAATCACTTAAAAACTATATAATGGAGACCTCAAATATAAGTGAAAATATCCAGTGACAATGTAAACTTCAAGGTCTTTGACTCTTTGAAGAAATGGTCAGACAACATTTCCACCAGTACCAACTTCACTATCATACACACAAACATAAGAAGTATAAAAAAGCACTGGCTTACACTGATTACACTGCTCAACTACACCTTGACAAACATAGATGCACTAATACTGACCAAAGTTGCAATAAATGACACAGAAATTTACTCCTTACTAACTATTATAACAATGGAATTAACTCACGTCCATTGTTCTTTATTCGTAGAATTTTCACCTGAGTATCACAGGCATCATCAGTACAGGTACAAGGCTAATTAAACAATAACTGTTATTCACACTCATACAGGCCAGTATATCCATGCTGAATCACATCATCAGCCCAGCCAAAAGGCAGGTACTATAAAAACACTAGTTCATAGAGCCCACCCCTTTTGTTCTTCAGAAGAACTTTTACAAAAAGAATTACAGTATATGAATTCCTCCTTCATATCCAATGGCTATAAGAAGTCCTTCATAAAAAAAGCTTTAAGTAGTCATGCTCCAGCATCCTCTTCAAGTACAGAAGAACCTACACTTATACCTATCCCCTATGTACAAGGGGTTAGTGAACGCATAGCTAAGGTGCTAAAACCACTAAATATCTGTGTGGCTTTTCGACCTATCAGAAAAATCTCCACTTTCCTAATGTCTCTAAAGGACAAGCTCCCACATCTCAGCTATCCAGGTGTCTACCAGATTCCCTGCTCATGTGGATTATCATATTTTGGACAAACAGGAAGATCTGCTCAGGTCCAATTAGAAGAACACCAGTCTTACATCCAGTACCTTGAACCCGAACAGTCTGGAATTGCAGAACATGCCATCAACACCAGACATAGAGTTAAGTGCAACAAGACAAAAGTCATTCACAAAAGTCGGTTCCTAATGGAACGGCTATACAAAGAAACATGTGAAACATTACTTCACTCCTCTAACCTAAACAGATCCGATGGTCTACGTCTTTCCCCCTTGTGGGAGATAGTACTTTATAAAGCAGCAAATCTTTCCTAACATATAATTGTATACACATATATATATATTTAAAAATATTTTTTTTAATTATTATAATTAAATAATTAAAGAATTATTATTTAATAATTAAATAACTAAATAATTAAATTTAAATAATTAAAATAAATAAATAATAATAGTTAAATAAATTTAGGAAATTTAACCTTAGCTACTTAGGTGGTGCTTTGTGAATATAACAGTTATTGTTTAATTAGCCTTGTACCTGTACTGATGATGCCTGTGATACTCAGGTGAAAATTCTATGAATAAAGAATAATGGACGTGAGTTAATTCCGTTATTATAATAGTTAGTAATATGTCTACTCACGGTATTTCCTTACTGAAACTTAAATTTACTCATACAACATTAATAATTACCAAACATACAACTTATGTAGACCAAACAAAAGAGGAGATGGTGTCGTGGCATTTATCAAAGAAAACTACAATGTGATAGAAAAACCAACTCATTTCGAACATGCGGAAACACTAATTTTGGAAATCACAAATAGCGACAAACATAGTTTCAAATACACAATAAACATAATATACAGATCCCCAGATAATAATCTACTCAGCTTTCTGCATGAGTTAGAAGCATGGCTAAGTGCAATCGAACCCCAAACAACACACAGGCTCATCCTAATAGGAGACATTAATATAAATACTCTTGACCACGCTTCTTCAACCGCTAACACACACCTTGATATACTAAGTCAGTACAACATAATACTACCAGTAATTCCCCAACAAGAAAAGAAATACTCAACAATTCACTAACACAATCATGCATTGATCATATCAACATACGGGCTTCCATTCATACATATACAACAGTAATTAACGTCAAAATTGCCGATCACTACTTTGTCTCAGCTTTGTTTTATTACGTTACCTACCCCCCCCCCACCACCACCACAAAAGTCAACAAAACTCGATCACATTAAAGAGCATTGTCGACAACCTTGTAAAAAATACAGACTGGAATTGCCTACTTAAAATAAATGATCCTGTAACATTATATGAGAATTGCCAACTAAAGTTCACAGAAATATACAAAAAAGCAACAAAGCCTACATAAACGAGGTGACAAACATACAATAATCCATGAATAAATGGTGATATACTAAATAATAATACTGTAAAAGAAAATCTATGGAAAAAAACTATAAAAAAAAAACGTAACACGCATTTACAAACATTATACTAAAACACGAGAAATCAACTAACAGCAAAAATTCATAGGGCAAAAAGACACTACTACTTCCAAAATTCATGGAATATAACGACAACATTAAGCAAACATGGGCTACACTCAACGAATTAATAACTCGAAAACAGAAAACTTCAGCGCAATATTTTATTGCAAAAAGTTTCGGTCAGGATACAAACCAAGAGGAACTAGCAGACTCATTCAACCATGCCTTCACAAACAATATCACACAACTCAAAAAAAGACAATCTACCAACGATATCAACAAAAAACTACTGACACAAAGTCAACAACAAACTATGTATTTTCCCCTGTAACAAAACAGGAACTGAAAGAAGCACTCTTACAGCTAAAACCAAAGACCACTCCAGGAATAGATATTAAAAGGTCTGCGAGTCTTATTTTGTCTATTCCTGGAGTGGTCTTTGGTTTTAGCCGTAAGAGTGATTCTTTGAACAAATAAATCCAGTACTTTTGAAACTCGTGAACACAATACTCGACACTGGCATTATTCCACAACAACTAAAAACTGCAATAATTATGTCAATTTACAAACATGGTAAAAGAAACGATACTCAGAACTATAGACCAATAGCTACCCTACCAGTCATTTCAAAAATTCTAGAAAAAATAACACACACCAGAGTTCAGAACTATCTACAGAAGTACAACATCATCTCACAAAACCAATACAGCTTTCAGAAAACAAAAAGCACCATCACTTTATTAGAAGACATCGCCGATGCAATAAACAAAGCTCTCGACAAAAACAAGTATGCCGTCCTTATACTGTTTGACTTAACCAAAGCATTTGATACACTTGAACATGACATACTACTCACCAAACTATACTCAGTAGGTATAAGAGGACCACTGCATACCTGGTTCAGGAACTATTTCTCAAACAGAACACAAGTAACAAAAATAGGTACATGTCACAGCCGAGGTATACAAATAAAACACGGTGTCCCTCAAGGCACCATATTATCACCCACTCTGTTCAACATATACATTAATGATGTTCATAACCTGGCCATAAGAAGTCAAATATTTCAATACGCAGATGACGGCGCACTACTAATAATTCATGCAGACATCAACACGGCTCTCTTCAAAGCACAACAAGACCTAAATGAAATCACAACATGCTTCTACCAAAATGCAATTGTAATCAACAGCACCAAAACACAGACGTTAATAATACACAATCCGAGAATCATGCACCCCACACCACTATCGATACACTGTCACATATACCACTGCATTAACAACTAAAAAAACCATCCAATGTCCCAAAATCAAACCTGTAGCACATGCAAAATACCTTGGTTTTTACATAGATTGCCACCTTAAATGGAGTATATAGAATTACAAACATATAGTCCAAAACATATAGAATTACCAAACTCTGCATCATCGCAGCGAAACTCTACTAAGTAAAAGACATTATTCCGTCTAACATAAAAAAAACTCCTATATCATGGTATCTGTGAATCCCTACTCAGATGTGGTATAACAGTCTATGCAAACACATCAAACAGCCACCTAACAAAATTAGAAATATTACATAGGAAAATTGTGTCAACAGTGATTTTGGACACCTTGTACATAACAGCATATCCGACCAGCACATGGCGATACACAGAATCCTGAGCATTAAAATTCTGAAACACTACATAATATTACTAAGGGATTACTTCAACATCACCTATCGAAACAACAGAAGCACATATCGTATAACACGACCCACAACAACTCTCTACATCCCTACACCCTTGAACAACTCGTGGTTCTTTCTTTGGTGAGATCACATCACATATCCATGCTACTCAGCAACCTACCAAGTAATTTAAAACACATAGACAACTACAGAACAGTAAAACATGAACTCTGGAAAATATACCAACAAAGTTAATATACCATTAACACTAATATACACATCACAAATCACCAGCATCCAATGCCTACATCCCATCCATAAACAGTAACAACAACATAAATAGTGAAGGCTAATCCCAAACTCTTCATAAAAGCTAACCAATGCTTTGAAGTAGGTGGGATTAATCCACTTCACTCATCCACACGTAATCCTCATAATCAAAGACTGCCAATTATGTAACAAAACAGTCAGTACGGTGTATAATAATAATGAAGATACAGATAAAAAAAAAAGTATATGAATTTGTATCCAAAGAAAAAAATACTGAAAAGAAATAATGTGCCTTAAACTGAAACTGCATACAGTACAATGTACAGAACATCAAGTGTACTATTCATTAATTGTAAATATGTAAATATTCTGTACGATGAAAATAGAAAAATTGTTATTTTATACATAATGTGTAAACATGCAAAAAACATCTGTAATAATCATATGTATGTAATTTATCTGAGACATTACCATATTATTTTTATTACTATCCATTATTCAAAAATTCCGTGTAATCTTCATTGTTAATATTAGAAGAACATGTGTTGTAAAAATAGATGCAAAAAAGTATTATTATCAAAATTTAATTGAAATGCAATGTAGAAAATGAATCACATATGCAGCACTTAGTGCTGAATTTTCTAAAAATTACAAGCTGGAATGTCACTAAAGACGATTATTGTAAAAAATATTTCAGAAATCAATGTAATTTTTATAATCTTTAAATTTTGTAATTTCTCTAATTTTATAATGTAATTATTATATGTATGCAAACAAAATAAAGTGTTAAAAAAAAAAAACCCATAGGACCTCCATGGAGTCAGAGACTCATCATGGGAGGTACACAATATTGCACACCAACCGTGCCTTAAAATGATTCAATCTGTCTACATTCACAGCATGGTTAGGCAATGCATTCCACTCACCAACCACTCTATGCAAAGACCCTTCTCCTCCTCTGCTCAAAACCCTCTTTATACAGTTTTCAGTTATGGCCTCTTGTTCTTCACCCCTCCCCCCTCTCTCATTCTATGAAAAATCTCTTCCATGTCAACCTGATAACAGCCCCCCCCCCCCAACTAGCTTATATGTCTCAATCATATCCCTCCCCCTTCTTCCTCCTATTTATGAGACTTTGCAATTTACATTCTCTTAATCTTTCCTCTTACTCCAAATTCCAAAGACCACCTTTGTGAATCATCTCTGGACCCTTTCCAATATATCCTCATCACCATGAAAACCCAGCAACCAGATCTGTGCACAATAATCCATATGAGGTATGATCGAGGCCTTATACTATGGCATCATAACCTCTTTATTTCTGCATGTCAGGATCCTCCACATCATTGCCATTATCTGATGCGATGTCTTCACAACTTGTGCAGTCTAGCCTCTGAATTTCAGGTCCTTGTCCACCACCACCACTCTCAGATCTCTTATTTTCTCTATCTCCTTTAAAGTTTCCCCACCAAGTGTATAACTCTACATCCCATCGTTGCTTACCAAATTTCATACTTTGCAACATTGAACTGATAGTTCCACTTACCTGCCCATTCATGCAATATATTCAAGTCCTCCTGCAAGGCCATAACATCTACTTGACTGCGTTGCTCTCCCCAATTTGGCATCATCTGCAAACAGCTGCATATCACTAATTAAATCCATTCCAATATCATTAATATATAAATTGAACAACAATACAAAAAGGTAAGAAGAACACATGCAATTTACAAGGCATAGTACACAGCCTCCACGGGCTTAAATGCATCAGCCATAAATCTCAAACCAATTAATCAGTATTTATAGTCATTTTAAGTGTAAAAGGTTTGTACATTATACCACAATTTGACTCTTTTATCCTGTAATGAGTCTGTTAATCTACATGTTATACAGAAATTACCATCTCCAAATACTTACCATAATTTTATTATTCTCTTAATTACATTAATTTATCAACTTTATCTTTGCACATGATATTCGAATTAGGTGCCTGCCTGCAAGCATGCTGCTACTTGTAGCTACATTGACTATTCCCAGTGTATATAGACAAGTTCATTTTTGATGCCATTGGTAGCTTTGATTATCACCTGTATCAAGTGCTGTTCTGTTTCTAACTTTCTGTTTCTTTACACCCTAGATTTGTACCCATAGGAAGTAGTCTAATGGGGCTAAGTCAGGAGATAGGAGGACCACGTCCTCCTATCAAGAAAATATGCACTGAAGAATGCTGCCATTTTTACCCAAGTGTGGGGGTAATCCATTTTACTATATCACATTCAGCATTGTGTTGCAAGCAGCACATCATACATTGATAGGTTATTTTCCATAAAATCCCTATAAATAATCTGCGCTGAGATTTACTTGTATGAAATGTGGTTCAGTTAAATGGTTATATAGTAATCCACATGTTTACTGAAAAGCTGTCAGAGAGCATGTTCTCTCACCTCATGTAGATTATGATGTGCCCAAGGTTTCCAGTTAGTTCATATTGTTTCATCATGGATGAAATAAGCTTTGTTCATAAACAGATTGTGCAGAAGAGCATTCACATTTGTCTAGCACCATTCACAAAATGGCATATGAAATGTATGATTTTGGGAGGGAGATTGAAGAAGTGTACTCTTTGCAAGTAATATGAATGAAGGCTATCTGAGTGCAAAATTCGATTCTGGGCAGTGGATGGAATGTCAGTCATTTATGAAATTCAGCATTATTTAGTATGGGCTTTGCTGTGCTGCCTTCAGAGCATAATCTACATTCTGCAGTTGCACGCATTCTGTATTTACTGATGGGAAGGACCCAGTCTCCCTCCAAAATCAGTATTCTGAACATTGAGTGAGGAGGAACAACATGATGTATGTATCATCACTGATATTTCATTTAAGAAGAACAGAAAAATACACAAACAGACTGAGTAGTATAAGGTTACACCAGTTCATCTTGCCATTCTAGCCCATGACATGATAATGTAGTCAAACTGATCGATAATGTGTTTAATTACAGCCACTTAGGATAAAAATTGTCCAAATTTTCTGCTTGGATAAACCATCATTCTGTTTCAAATTAGATTGATATAATGATGTAATAGAGCCTTGAAGCTCTTGAATAATTGTGTATTCAAGCTTAGAATAGCTATGTGGTTTAGAATTATTAGAATACCTTCATACCATTTAAAGGAGCATATATTATGCTAGCCATGCTGAGCTAGACTGGACATGTGAGATGTGACTGTCAGTCACAAGGGGTCTGATATATGCTATGCAAGGAAAGGGACAATAGCCGATCATTGATATTGAACAACAGGTAACCAAGTGGTTGAATAACATAATGCAATTGAATGATTATGACTCTCATAGCAACCAGGGAATCATTAACAATTATAAGACTTCTTTCCCCAATAATGCCTACGTAGAGGGTTCCAGTCATTCCTTGTCATATCTCCCGAATGTTAAAGAAATTTTGTTTTCAGCCTTTACATCTTGTAAAAAACTTATTAGCCTCTCTCATCACTAAGCATAGGCTACTATCCCTTCCTTATTGTTTTGTATATCAGAACAGGTTACTTTCCTTAATGCTTTATTTACTGCCATATACAGTAAAACCCTATTTTTACGTTCCCGCAATTTACATTTTCCTGCCATTTACGTCATTTTTCTTGGGTTCTGTCTTAAGGCCTATTCTTACGATATATTGTTTTCCTGCCATTAACAACGTGATGTGGACGTTATTTCCCGTGATTTGCATTTTTTTCTTGGGTGGCAATACTGATTTTCGAATCGATTTCTGCGGACATCTGCGCATGGTGCAGATGGCGTTGCTTTCTCTGTAGTTTCGTTTTCGCCATCACGGTGACTTGCACACTTGCAGTAGTGATGAGCGATACCGTGATTTTTCAATTACAGTATGAATTGATATCATAGAATTTCTGCTACATAATTTAGCATGTGAAAGTTGCTTTCAAGTTGTGGTGGATTATCCATGTTAGTAACATGGAGAAAAAATACAGAAAATGTATTTCGGTAGAAGAAAAGATGGGAATTCTGCGACGTGTAAATTGGCATGCCGGAACATAGTGTGTATTTAGCATAAGATCTTGGACTCTCCGTGTCCACTTTGAACACGATAGTAAAAAAAAAAAGGTCAAGCATTGAACTCAATGCAAAGCAATCTGGCGCTATGTCAAAAAAAAACGAAAAGCAAAAACAATCAACAATTAAAGATTTTTTTAAATAGATAAATGTAAGTAATTATAAATTCATGTATTTTCAGTTATTAAATTTGTAATCTAGTATGTAGACTCACATACTAGCAGTAAGTCATCTTTTAGCCTTTTTAAATTTTTTTTTTTACATTTCCTGCTATTTACACTTTTTTCCATCAATCCCGTGAAAAGTGTAAAAAAGGGGTTTTACTTTTTCATCAAGTTTCTTGAAATGTTATCTCTTGTGTTTTGGATAAACAAGTTCATTCGGTTATTATTATTGGTTATTCATAATGGTGCATACAAACAACACCAAGAGAAGAAAAAATATAATTTGTTTATTGAACTTACTAATATTTTACGAGTTTTTCTATTCAGCATCTTCAGAGCACAAATCACAAATATGACCCTCACATAGCTCTATAAAATTATTGTAGAAATAGTCTAGATTGTAACTGATATGGGCTTGATAACATAAAGTTAATTTGGAGACGTCAAGTTATCCAGTCACAGAATGATTGTGTCCAATCTTTGGCAAATTAATGCAACCATACATGCTGAGGTTGAGGATGGGGGGCCTTCATAGCTGATGCTAATTTTAAAAATTCTCTCTCAGGCCTATAGTGACTCGTGTGTAATGCTGTCTTTTTTTTTTTTTCCAATTTAATCCTATGTGAAGAAGTATCCAGAGCATGGCCTGCCAGTCCCAACTTGCAATATCGATGATTGCAAATAATTTCTGGGTCTTCTTGAAGGAGAATGTTAACCGATCTACCAGTCTGTCCAAGTAAGCTAAAATGCAGTCACAAGGATCTTTATGCACTCCAGGATGTGCAAGAGGATTAACCTGATCTTTAGGCGAATGGTGGAGGATAGGTAGCTAGCTGTTTAAATGGGTTAAAAGTAGCATAGAGATCATGTTTGTAGAGAACATTTGCCATCTTTTCTGATGTTCCCTGAATATAAGGGATGGGAATGGTTTTTGCTGTGGTCATGTGTTTGCTAGTTGCATGAGGAAAAGGGATGCATGCAGTATTTTATCTATTTTATAGTGATTGTAGTCATTGGCATAATAAAAAAGGATTGCAACGGTGCCTGAGCTCAGTTTCAAGAACTATGTCATTTGAACAAATAGCCATGGCTTGGTGTGCGTGTATGTTTTGAGGATGCTGTACTATTGGGATGGGTGGTGGTGTGATTGCTTATGTAAATCTGTATGTATAAACCTTCCTATATGTGTAGATAAATGGAAAAGAATAATAATCCATTCAGTAGTTGTGTCACTGGTTTGTCTGGAAAGAGGAGGCAGTTGTTACTTTCTTTTTCAGTCATGAAATTTAATTTAGGATACTGGCTTTTAAGAGGCTAAAATTGTATGCAGTGTATGTCTAGAGGCCAATGAGGCCAAATAGCATACACATCATCAGTGTAGTGCAGCCATGCTGTTGGTGTAAGTGTAACTGTGTTGGGCTGTTGAGAGCCTGGTTTTCAAAATGTTCCAAGTTGGCTAGTAGGGGGCATGGAAAGAAGGGGAATGGGGAACCCATTGCAGTCCTAGCCAGCTGTTTGTATGTATTTCCTTTGTGGCTTAAATGGAAGATGTCAATATTACTCAGATGTTGCTATAAGTTTGAGGAAAGACTAATTTTAGAATCAGCATCAGCTATGACGGACCCCCCCCCCACACACACACCTCAACAATTATGGCTCACAGACAGTGGCGTAGCTAGAGCTGTTGCTGCCCGGGGCGGTCCCTGAGTTTGCCGCTCCTCTCAATATACACCAAAAATACTACAAAAAGTCAAAACAATGTATAGGGAAATAAATTAAAACACTGTGTTTATTTTTGAAGTAAAACTTTAATTTCAACATTCTAAAATGTTATTTTTCTGTTTGCAAAATCGTTGATGACATTGGCAAAGTCTATTTCATAGTAATGTAAGTAATTCTTAATCAAATTTTATTTAGAAAAACTCCTCTGACAACTAGCAACACATCAATTGTGCAGAAAATTCTCAGTAGTATTACAGTATTTGGAACTGAGTTCTCAAGACTGTATTTTAGAATTAACTGCAAAAGTTCAAAAAGGTTCAAAGTACCACCCGGGACGGACCACCCCCTCCGCACCCCCTTTAGTTACACTACTGCTCACAGATCTGGGACATAGTCATTCTAAGACCAGATAGCTTGACTTTTCCAAATTAACTTTATGTTATCCATCCCATAGAAAACAGCAAAAGTTACACCAATGTGTATAATATAAATTAATTATATTTTTTTCTTCTCATAGTGTTGTTTTTTATACTGTGAAGCACTATTGTGAATAGCCATTCATTTAAGAGAGAATTGGTCAGCACCAAAACTATATCCATTATGACAAATCTCACATTTCCAGTGTAGCTCAACATGATTTTAACGCTGAATAAGATCCTGCTTTCATTCTATCCACCTTTTTTCTTTGGAACAGCCACCCCTTACTCTGTGTTCCTCGAAGACTGACTTTCAGCTATTCAAGAAACAGGTTGGCAATTCTTTCTTTCATTGTATACTCTTGTCCACACATGGCACTGATGTACTAGATATAATTTGTACAATCATTCATTTGTGGGTTTGATATAAATATATACTGTATATATAATTAGAATTTTATTTACTGCAAAAAAAGGGGAAAAAATTCTGTCTGCCCTCTCTATCCGCTTGGATATCTTTCTGATGTCACTCCTTTTTATTTTTATTATTACTAACTAGACAATTCCATGAAGCCCAACTCATAGGCATGCATTTTTTTTTTTTTCCACATTTGACGTCTGTAGGTGCTGTATGGTCACTCCTGTACCTCACAGAGTTTTGGGAGTGAAGTCTTCTGCCAGAATAAGTGGTAGGGTTGCAGATTCCCTTTCCACACAGAGTTTGTAGGACAGTCACAAACATCCATGCCCACAGCCTCTTGGCTGGAGAGCAGACACACTAACCACTCAGCCAACGAGGTGGCCATATGCCCACACTAACCTCTATTTGTGCGATAGCTTTCATACCTTTCTATAAACTCATTTGCTAACAAGTCATCCACAACCATCCCAGTCAGCCATTGTAATCATTCTCTGAACCAAAAAAACAGAGAATGATTAAAATGGCTGACAGAGAGGACCAATGCCCCTACTAGTCATCCTTTTATGACATATATTCCAGGAGTGATCTGTTGTTGTCTTCCATATGTCATATACTGAATGTTTTCTTCAATTAAAATAAAGAGCCAAAAGGCTTCAGTTTGGTGATGCAAAATTATATAAATCAAGTACAAAACTTTCATAGTTTCTACATTTGGCTTTGAAATAATGCTGGATTTAATATCCAGTTAGTTGATTTATATAGTTTTCTTCTACATTTGTCCTATAAATGTCCTTTGTAACTTATATGTTTCTTCATATATCCTATTTAATACCTGTCAATCCCAGTTTTGGAAACCGCAAACCTTCGGTCTATCATACAGGATGTATTCTGGTCACCATTAGTCAGCTACCTATAAATCCTCTTCACCATTTTCTCATCATAATAAATTCCTTATAGCTACTTGTGTGTGTGTTCTTCAACATTCAAGTGATTCTTGATGCTGTTTTCCCTTCTTTCACAATGGCCTCTGATCTTCAACTCATTGTCTGCCATCACCCTCAAATCCCTAGCTTCCTCAATTTCCTGTAGTGTACTACTCCAGCATGACAAAAGGCATAACGTTACACTTTGGCATCATCAACATATAAATCATCAGCCAACTATAGACCCCTGTGGCACACTGCTGTTCACCTGCTTCCTAGATTTTGCTCCACCATATGTACCACTCTTTGATGTCTGCCATCAGCTGCTCCCTCTTATGCATGTCAGTAGTTTCATATCCATCTGCAGTCTGCATTTGTTCCAGTTTATGAATAGGTATCCAGGCAGTATCTTGTCAGTTCTCTTTGCAAAGGCCAGCAAATGCCATAACTAATGTGACCATTTTCATTTGACACAAAAATTTTACACATGAACATCTCCCTAGATATTTTTCATAATTTGTAATAAAAAAAAAATTTCTGTATTTTGTAGTTGTACAGTAATATTTATTTAATAATTTGTATAGTGACTAAGGTTAACTTAGACTTGTTTTAATTCAAAATATGAAAATTATTGTTAATTTATAAACAAAACCAATTCAAATATATTAATAATGTAATACATAAATATTTGTAAAAATTAACAAATCTAATGAGTGTACTTATCAGATTACAAGATTAAAGCTGGGTGATCCTTTAAAAATTTATGATACTCCAAGCATGAAAAATGGAAATTAGATTTGACAACATAATGTTTTTCAGTAACTCGGTATTAAAATTATTATTATTATTATTCAGGCCTCCAAGGAGTAAAAAGACTCATCGAGGGAGGTCCCCCCCCCTGAGAAACACAAAGTCTATCATACCACTCTTTAAACTCACTGACCGTTCTCGCTCCCACCACTCCATCAGGCAATGCATTCCACGGCTCAACCACCCTCCACACAAAGAAACCACTCCTTACCCTCTTGCTCACAGTTTCCTTTCGTAACTTCCAGGGATGGCCTCTTGTCATCACTCCTTCCCACTGTTCAACCAAGCGAAAGAACTCCCCAGTGTCAACCCTATAACCACCTCTCAACAGTTTAAAAGTCTCAATCATATCACCTCTCCTTCTTCTATCCACCAAACTCTGCAGTCCACATTCTCTCAGCCGATCATCATAACTATCCTTGTACAGTCCTGAAACCATCTTTGTCATCCGTCTTTGTATCCTTTCCACAGTTAATTTATCCCCTTCAAATCCTGGAGACCAAATCTGAGAACAATAGTCCAAGTGTGGTCTGATCAGAGACTTATACAACGGAATGATAACCCTCTTATCTCTGCAGGTCAGTGTCCTTCTCATAATAGCAGCAATCCTCTGTGTTACCTTCACCACCTTTGCAATATGTCCCCTAAACTTCAGGTTTCTATCAATCATCAACCCCAGATCTCTTGTCTCCCCTACTTCGTCCAGTATCACTCCTCCCATAGAGCATGCAGCATCCCATCGATGTTTCCCAAACCTCAAGACCTTACATTTTGCTGCATTGAACTGATACCCCCATTCATTTGTCCATCTATCTAGCTTATTTAAATCCTCTTGCAGGGCTACCACATCTGCACTATTACTAATAATCCTTCCCAGCTTTGCATCATCTGCAAACAACTGAATATCCCCCTGCAATCCACTGGCTATGTCATTGATATAAAGGTTAAACAATATAGGTCTTAGTACTGAGCCCTGTGGGACCCCACTTGTAATCCTCTGCCTCCTGGAAACTGCTCCACCATACACAACTCTCTGATACCTATCAGACAGCCAATCCTGAATCCAGTTGACCAATCTGACATCCAGACCCACGCGTTTTTGTCTATTAATTTTTAATCACTTATATAATAAAAATATAATAATGTAATAAAGTTTAAAAACATTCGATTAAGAAAAAATTTTGAAAAATTATTAGTGTTCATTGTGAACAAGCAATAATATATTACTATGTACTGTTTGTGAGTAGTGTGCATATGAGTGTAGCCTTACATATGCATGCCAGCAGTTATATGATGATGTGTTGAGGAACTGAGCTCAAAAGTAAGACAACTTCAAAAGAGGTGGGACATTTTTTTTATGTGACTCCCACCTTCAAAAGGTTTGAAAAAGCTATAGTATATTCATACTGTGAATGGGATAAGGATTTTTTTTTCTATTTTTATATATTTTTTGTACCCCAGAAACACTGCTCTAGAGACCAAACATGGAGCTTTGGTCTCTAGAGCAGAATGATTTACTGGAGTAGAAAAAAATTTCACTCCTCTGGATTAAATCCTCAAATATAGATAACCTAGAACTTAAACATCAATTGTTTCAGTAGGATAGAAATATATTTACAAAAAAAATATTGTTCCACTGCACTATGGAATAATCATATGAGGATCAAAAAGGATTTATTCCTTGGATATTTATTTCAATTCCTATTTGAAATTCACATCAATCTGTCTTCTCTTATGCACTTTTCTAAATATCAGTGTCATTCTTCCCCCTTCCACAGCTTCAGATATCTGCTAAGTAATCGGTACTTGCAAGGTTGCCTGTTATATACAACCGGAAGAAACAGTCAACATCCAGCTAGAAGAGCATAAAAAATATCCACTGTCAAACAATGGACACCTACTCACAGATTAATATGGAGAAATGCACTATATTTTATAGCAGCAGGTGGAAACACATTAAACTTGTTTTTATAAAATTTGCAGATTCTCTTAAAAACTAAAATAAATAAACATGGATGTTTGAAATTCCAAAATATTCAAAACT
The DNA here is from genome assembly GCF_054136105.1 of Typopeltis vanoorti. Lineage (NCBI taxonomy): Eukaryota > Metazoa > Arthropoda > Arachnida > Uropygi > Thelyphonidae > Typopeltis > Typopeltis vanoorti. Next base: position 18,688,333 of record NC_143555.1, on the reverse strand, counting down.
AATTTTGAAGCTGAAAGTTTATTTTTCACTAGGTTAGACTATAATAAATTTAGTTTAAACCTTTATCCTAGTGAGAGCAAACACAGGACTAAATATGGTGTTGTACTACTTACCCAGGTAAGATAGTACAACACCATATTCAGTCCTGAAGATATTTTCAGGTGCAAACTTTGTTTGCTCTCACTGGGATAAAGGATTAAACTAAATTTATTATAGTCTAACCTAGTGAAAAATAAACTTTAAACATCTTTCTCTAAATCCAGAGTAATTTAAAAAAAAAAGGTGACAAACCTTTTGGCAACTCCTATAGGTAAAGATGACCTTGCTACTGCTTCTGCCTGGTATCTCCAACTCTGGGCCTGGCTCCCACTGAAGAGACCTCAATAAAGGTCGAAACTAGTCTTGGTAGTGGCCAATCCCTTAATGCATAACATTATACATATCCGCAAGGAGATGTGTTTTGCATTATGGGAGATACTGAGATAGGAGAGTTGGTAGCTTGCTCCACCTTTGCTATGAGTTGTCTGGTGTTGTACTACTTACCCAGGTAAGATAGTACGACACCATATTCAGTCCTGAAGATATTTTCAGGCGCAAACTTTGTTTGCTCTCACTGGGATAAAGGATTAAACTAAATTTATTATTAATTTTGAAGCCTTCCACCCAATAGCTAAGACTATTAACTAATATCCACAGAGAGTATCTCATATCATTTTTGTTGCTTGTGTGCACGCTGTGTGTTGTTATATCCATTGATGATGTCCGCAACAGAAACAAAATACTGGATGTATTAAATTATTATTATTATTACCCCAAGACCTCACGGAGCCAAAGACTCATCTGGGAGGTCCTTTTATCTCACACAGCTCATCATACCATGCTTTGAACACATTCAAACTCCTTGCAGACACCAGACTCAGAGGCAAGGCATTCCAATCATTTACAACTCTGCATAAGAAACATATGCCTCTCACTCTCCTACTCACACCTTCTTTATACAGTTTTCAGGGATGACCTCTGGTTTTCCCCGATCTCCCACTATTTTCTGTAGAACTTCTCCAGCATCGATCCTATAACAACCACTTAAAAACTTGTAGGTCTCTATCATATCTCCCCCTCTTCCTCCTGTCCACCAAACTCTGCAAATTGCATCTTCTCAATCTTTCCTCATACTCGACCTCATACCCCAGAGGTCACAAACTACCTTAGTCACCTTTGGACCCTTTCCAACATCTCTTCATCTTTCTGAAAACCAGGTGACCAAATCTGGGCACAATAGTCCATGTGTTGCCTAATCAAAGTCTTATGCAATGGAACAAGAATCTCCATACTTCTACAAGTCAGTGTCCTCTGCATCATTCCCATAAGCCTTTGTGTTGTCTTCACAATTTTGGATATGTGTCCCCTAAATTTCAGATCCTTATCCACTATCACCCCTGGATCTCTCATTTCTTCCACCTCCAATAATATATCCTCACCAAGCATAAATTCTGCATCCCAATTTTGTTTTCCAAATTTTAAAACCTTACATTTTGCAGCATTGAACTCGCATTTCCATGCCCAATCACTCAATTTATTCAAGTCTTCTTGCAATCCCACAACATCTTTAGTACTCTTCATGGTTCATCCCGACTTTTCATCATCTGCAAACAACTGAATATCTCCATCCAAATCTTCACCTATATCATTAATATACAAGTTAAATAGTAATGGCCATAAAACAGACCCCTGAGGCACTCCACTAGTGACGTTCCTTTTCCTGGATATCGCTCCCCCATACACAACTTGTTGATACCTATCAGATAGCCAGTCTCCAATCCAATGCACTAATCTAATATCCAACCCCATCTGCTCTAATTTGACTATCAATTTATCATGAGGTACTCTATCAAAAGCCTTCGCAAAATCTAAGTATATCACTGTATATCCCTCTCCTCTGTACAAGGAAGCAGTCACTTTATTGTAATAAGTAAGTAGATTACTGAAACATGACCTCCCTTTAGCAAATCCAAGCTGGTCCATCAAAGATAATACCACTGTTGTTAACCCAATTCTGGATCCTAGTTTTCACAAGCTTCTCCAACAACTTAACCGCAACACCAGATACACAGATATGCATATAATTTGATGCTTGAGTTTGATCACCTCCTTTATGAAGTGGCACAATCTTGCCCTCCTTAGGAACTCAACCGAGTGCAAGACTCATATTAAAAATTATGTCATTGCAGGTGTCAACCATGGCACATTCCTTTAGAATATGTGGTGATATATTATCAAGTCCCACAGCCTTATTGGCATCTAGTTTACTCAACTCCCCATACACCTCTTGCTCACTTACAGTGAGTCTCTCCTCCCCATCATCTACTGCTCTCAATCTCTCCACGAAGTCACATTCACAAGATTGAAAGACCTTTATGAACTGTTCATTAAGTATCTGCACCACACATTCTGCAACAGCTGTCTTTATACCATTTTCTCCTTTCATTGTCATCCTTCCATCATCATTCATTCTTTTGCTGGCTACATATCAAAAGAACTCCTTAGGATTCTTTTTTGGCTTCATTACCCAACTGCTGTTCATACCTCTCTTTTTACGTACCCTCACCAACCAAGTCACCCTCCCTGGTTGGTGTTTGTAGACCCTCATGGAATTGGTTATTTCCACTTCTCTTATGCTGCCTCCACAATGTCCTTTTTCTCTGTATCACATGCTTAAGCTCTTTATTTATCCATCTCACACCTACTTTATTTAACTTTCTCACCCTTGGAATACATTTAGACATTGCATCTACTAGATAGTTTTTGAAAATCCCCCAGCTGCATTGATCTCTTGTCCAGCTAACTCCTCATTCCATGTCACACCCACAAGCTGTCTCCTGAGCTCTTCATAATCACCCCCTTGTAGTTCCACATATACCCCTTTCTCACAGAGGTCCTCACACTGCTGGCAACCACCTAGGTAATCACTTCATGGTCACTCTCACCAATTGGTGGATGATTTGACATCTCATTTATAATTACATCCTCTGATGAGATGATCAAATCCAAACCCTCAATCCTCGTGTGCCCTCTGTTACATACTGTCTGAGGTAGTTATCCCTGAAGAACTCAAGAAACTCATCTTTATTTCTAGTTGCTATCTCATCATTCCATTCTATATTGCCATAATTAAAATCACCCATATGATCACCATTTTCTTATTTGCTTGGCTATTTGATTATACATTTCATTATCACTGCCATCCACATTACCTGGTCTATAACAACATTTAACCAAGCATTTGATTCCATTGTCCTCTATATCACACCATACTGCCTCAAAACCACTGGCTTCAAAACAAATTTATGTTTACTTTTGATTCTTTGTTCTATGCTTGACTTCCATTAAATCAACATCCTGATATAAAGTAAACAGCAAAAAATTGCACATAAATTGCAATAAAAATTGTGCAGAAGGGCAGTAGCAGATTGGAAGTTTCTGATTATAGGCAAGTTTGTGTTTCGTCAGTAGTTGTTAAGATCTTGGAGAAATTAGTGAGGGACCATATACAGTGTTGGGCAGATGAGGGTAATGTTATCTGTTAGAGTCAACATGGATATGTTAAGGAGCGCTCTTGCTTTAGCAATATGATTGCCTTTTATAATAAAGTGACAAGGGAAGTTGATGAGGGAAAGGCATATACTGCTTTTTTTTGGATTTTGCATAGGCATTTGACAGGGTGCCATATGATAAGCTGATATTTAAGTAGAGTGAGAGTGGGTTTAGATGTTGAGTTAGTCAACTGGATACAGGATTGGCTCTGATAGGTATCAGAGAGTTGTGTATGGTGGGGCAATATCAAGGAGGCAGAAGGTTACAAGTGGGGTCCTACAAGTCTTAGTACTGGGACCTAATTGTTTAACTTTATATCAATGAAATTGTCAGTGGATTGCAGGGGGGATATTAGAGGATTTGAATAAACTGGACAGATGGGCAAATTAATGGGGATTTCACTTTAATGCAGCAAAATGTAAAGTCTACAAGTTTGGGATTCATAGATGGGAGGCTGCATACTCTGTTGGAAGAGCTGTACTGGAGAAAGTAGGGGAGGCATGAGATCTGTGATAATTGGGGTGACGATTGATAGAAACCTGAAATTCAGTGAACATATTGCAAAGGTGGATTGCTGCAATACTGAGAAGGATGCTGACCTGCAGAAATAAAAGAGTTCTCGTTACATCGTATAAAGCCTTGATCAGACAACACTTGGACTATTATTCTCAAATTTGGTCCCCAGGATTTGAAGGGGATAAATTAACTGTGGAAAGGTTACAGAGGTGGATAACAAAGATGATTTCAGGACTGTACAATCTTAGTTATGAGCACAGGCTGAGGGAATGTGGACTGCAGAGTTTGGTAGATAGGTAGTTATAGGGTTGACACGGGAGAGTTGGGAGTTCTTTCGCTTGGTGGAACAGGGGAAAGAAGCGAGTACAATGGGTCATCCATGGAAATCATGAAAGGAAGCTGTGAGCAAGGAGGTGAGTAATGGTTTCTTTGCATGGAGGGTGGTTGAACTGTGGAATGCATTGCCTGATAGAGTGGTGTGTGAGGAAGAACGGTCAATGAGTTCAAAGAGTGGTATGATAGACTTTGTATTTCCTAGAAAGGACTTCCCATGATGAGTCTTTTGACTACATGGAGGCCTGAATAATAATAATAATTGATTATTATTATTATTATTCAGGGTGGTTTGAGAAGTTCTCGGCCTCAACCATAGATGGCAACACTACGGCAAGAGATATTTTTTTTCAAGTTGATACATCTGTCATAAGCATCCATGTGAAATTGCAAGTCATTTTATCAAGTAATTTGTTTTATACAGCTCTCTGAAGCAAAAGTGTTGTCTGTATCCCTTGAAATGGATAAAATTGAGTATCGTGTGGTTATAAAATTCTTTGTAAAGAAGGTTTAACAGCAAAAGAAATAAATTTGAAATTCATAAAAATTTATGGGCAATCTTCTCCTTCGTTTTCAATAATTAAGAAATGTGCTGCCAAGTTTAAACGTGGCCATACCAGCCTTGAAGATGATCCATGTGAAGGATATTCAAAATGTGTAGCAACACCAGAAATCATTGATGAAGTGCACAATATGGTATTGGATGACCAGCGAGTCAAAGTGCATGGAATCACTAAGACTATACACAATTCAAAAGAATGTGTAGGATATATTTTGCATGAAGAATTGCATATGAAAAAGCTTTGCGCAAGATGCTGCGCTTGTTCACTGCAGATAAAAAATGCATTGACATGAAAATCTCTGAACAGTGCTTGGAGTGTTTTAACAAGAATAAAACAGATTTTGTCTGTCGATTTATTACTATGGATGAGACTTGGATTCACCATTGCACACCAGAATCCAAACAGCAGTCAAAACAGTAGACAGAAGCCAGTTGTTCAGTGCCAAAGAAGACAAAGTTCTGTTCCATCAGCAGGAAAGGTCATGGCATTGGTGTTTTGGGATGCTAAAGGCATTTTGTTTATTATCTTGAAAAGGGTAAAACAATAACCGGGGAATATTATTCCGATATTTTAACCAGACAAGACAAAAAAATTCGTGAGAAAAGACTCGGTTTGCAGAAGAAAAACATCATCTTTCATCAGGACAATGCACCTGTCCACAAAGGTGTTTTGGCTATGGGAAAATGAAGGGATCTGCACCATGAATTGTTGGAACATCCACCCTATTCCCCAGATTTGGTTCTCTCTGACTTCTATCTCTTCCCAAAACTAAAACTCTTCCTTGCTGGTCAGCATTTTTCTTTGAATCGAGTGGTGATTGCAGCTGTGGATGGGTATTTTGCAGATCTTACTGAGAACCACTACAGGGGTGGGATAATGGCACTGGAGCATCGCTGGAATAAATGTATTAGTCTTAATGGAGATTATGTTTGAAAAAAAAAAAAATTTTGAAATTATAAATTCGTTTTTTTATTCTTAGGCCGAGAACTTTTCAGACCACCCTCGTAGTTTGTTTATTGCTTTGTGTTGGGGAGTTACTGCTTTTTCTCTAATGCAAATTGATATATCATGAGAAGAGCTGTGGCAATCTGAATTGAAGTTAGCAATTCTACATGCCTAACTACTTGCATATTGAGTCATGTTCAGTATGTAAGTAGTTATGCATGAAGTTCATTCACTCTTATGATTTTATCATTTTCTTAGGCTAGAGTAAAATATTTATGAAAACACAAACATAATTTCTTGTCGAGTATAATGTACTGGTATAATTCTTTTAGTTTCTTGACATGATGTATTCATTAATATGTGTCATAATATCACTAATATAAATCCTGTAACTATTGAGTTTTAAACAAATCAAAACTTAACTAGATGAAAATTCTTTCTCTTTCCAGTTAAAAGCAAACAAAAGCCTGAATATAATAAACAAAGGATAAAAGGGAAAATTATCATATTGGAACCGAAAAGTCCATGTAAGCAAGTAATTTATTTTTAAAAATAGGACATGTTGTTAGCATTGCTGTTATTATTACAGTACACCTCCATAAAGTCTGAAGACTCAGCATCCTCTCTTATTATTATTATTAAGAGAGCATGCTGTGTAAGTAGACGAGTGAACACATGCTGATATCACTGCTCCTGCTTTTATAGTTTTAAATGTGGTTTTAATTTAGAAGTGTTGCAAGGTAATTCTGCATGTCATGCTGAAGACAGATGAATAATTCATTGAAATCGGCTAAGTAGAATCCAAATTTTGTATGCTTGAAAGTCTTAGACAAGAGGACTGTGATCACCAACAAGTGAAGAACAAAGGACGTCAGCATTTTAACACATGCTACAGTTTCTCAGGGAAGAAAAGTCCAAAGGTCACCGAGACATCGAAAGTCACTAATCAAAATGTCCTGTAACAAGCATATCAAGCCGTTAAGCGACAAAGGGGAGATCGCATTGCTCTGTCTGCAATCAAAGACCATGCTAACAGTGCTCTGGGATCTCGGAAACCATGTGCATGTGAAAGCACAGGGATCTGCGAAACATACCGAATGGAGCTATCCACATTGCCGTGAGAAAATGAAGTACAAAGAACAGACACCAAGCAAAAGCAACGGCTCACATCAGCGTAAGTCCCTTCCTATTCCTAAGATTACAGATAACTTAGATTCGTTCAAACTCATGGTTAAAGACTTGCTTAATACACACACATGGAACAAATTAATAAAAACTTAAAGGAGTATGAACATTACACACAGTACAATAATGAGATAATTGAAGAAATGCTAGAAACAGTGCCAGACAAAAACGAAATTAACAGTAGCGATAGAAGTACAAGAAAACCTCAAGTGCGAAAATGAAGAATTGAAGAAAGAAGTAAATGCCCTCAAATGCCAAAGTGAGCACATACTACAAAAAGAATGAAAAAAATAACTTCAAATAGAGGGAATACTAAAAGAAAACCCAGAAGATTTAAGTGAAGATTTTAGCACTATAGTGCAACTGATTGGCATTCGAATCACAACCACAGACATCACCTCTGTTAACTGAGGCTCACAAAAAAAAAAGAAAGACTGTCGCCAATCATCTCTCGTTTTACCAGCAGAAGTCTGAGAGATGACAGTATTCTAGCAGGAAGCAAGAAAGCCGACAACATCGTCCTAACTGACAAGAAACTCCCAACTCCAATCTATATATCTGAACACTGAACTCCATACTTTAAAAATCTTTTATACCAGACAAGGAAAACAAAAACAGAGAAAAACTGCAAGTTCCTGTGGATTAAGGATTCATAGATATTTATGAGACAGAATGAAAATGCTCGAGTTTATATAATTGCAAGAGAATCCACGTAACAATCACGTGTCTGTAGCTGGTATAAATTGGAGGAATATGCTCTCAAGTCAGTGCAGCTGTGTCCAGGTGAAACAGCTGCAAGAAGGGAACTGATGGAGTTTGAAAGAGGTGTAATAGGATGCCATGTTGCAGGCCTATCTCTGTGGCAAATTGTTGCAACTTGGACCATCCCAGGTCAATAATCAATTATTACATCATACTGAGATGGAACTATGATGTTATAAATAGTGGATGACTCACCACACTCACTGAACATCACTATAAGGTGCTACAAAGAATAATATGTAAGAACTTCTATTTGGCGGCCAGTATGTTGAATACAGAGTTCTGCAATGACTGGGACATGATTTTTCATGGTTGGACCATGGATATCATGGAAAATCATCAATAAATATGCAACCACCACATTACCTGAAGCAGCATGCTGCATCATCTTCAGTGGTGCAAAGAGTGTGTACAGTAGAATGTGGAAGCTTGGGAAGCTATGATATGGGGTGATGAATCACACTATACCCTCTACCAAGCAGATGGGTGTGACAGATGCTTGGTGAATGTCTTTTATCGGAGTGTGTAACCTCCAGCTACGAAATTCAGAGGTGGCAGTGTGATCCTGTTTTTCCTGATTTGACCTTGGACCTCTGTTTGCTGTGCCTCAATGCAGTGCTTCCTACTTTGTGCATTTCTATGGAACTGACCATTGTTTCTTTCAGCAAGACAATGCACTGTGTCATATGGCTACTGCTTAACCGTGTGGTGATGCCACTGATTTGTGACATCACCACACTTGACTGGCCTCCACAAAGCCCTGATCTCAACTCTGTTAAACATCTGTGAGATGAACTGGGGCATCAGGTGAGGTCAAAGGATGTCTGCCCCATAACAGTCCAGGACTTCATTACATGCCTACAAGAAGAACGTCCAGTGATTACTATTGTATACTTGTGGAAAATATGCCCCATAGAATTGCTGCAATTGTACCAGCAAAAGGAGGTCCTACATCTTATTAAGGTGGATGCCCTGCCTGTGTTTTCTCATATTATGGTGTCTGTTGATTTCTTTTCAAACAGTATATAGAAGATTTTGAACCTATTGGTAGAATTTTTAAGAAGTTGGGAGAGAGAGACATTATCATCTGAAAGTTGCATCATATATAAGGAATTGGAACTGCAGTTTATTGCCAGAATCCTTAGATATTGGGATTTAGGAGTTAATTATCTGTCAGATGATTGACTCCTATGTTCCAACACCCAAGAATTCTTCAACAGACCACAGGGTTCCATTCCGTTATATCTCTGAACTCATTGGTAGAATTTTGAAGGAGTTTCACCTTGCTCCCACATATTTTCCTTTCAACAAAATTTCTCATCTGTTACCATCTACTAAAGACAAAGCTGTTTTCCATGATCCCTTGTGAATGTAATTTGACATACAGTTCTTATTTATAGCAAATCTGCTAGGAAAACCATTTTGCATTGTTTGAGAAAACACTTTCTCACATAATAAAATACACTATAAAACCCAACATCAGACTGAAATAGAAGGAAAACTGAAGCTAGTGCTTGGGTCTGAGTTACAGAGAGAATATATGATTAAGAATAAGGAAGAAATCAAAAAAAGACGAAATATGTTTGTTAAAGGAAGTTATGAAAGTTGAGTGATAAAAGAAGCATCCTATGAAATCGCTTTAGCACTGGCCAAAAAATGGAAGTCTTTCTCTGATGGAGAAGAAATTGTTAAGCCTTGTCTCCAAATCTTTCAAAAGGAAAGTAGATGAAATTGCTCTGTCTAAGCAAACAGTTACAAGACACATTGAAGAACTCTCTCATGATGTATCTGTCATGTCATCTATCAATATATCATGTCTATATTAAAGGTTGGTCGATTGGTAGAGTCTCTGCTACTAATGGCTCATGCAAAAAGTTAAGCAAATTTGAGCGTGGTTAGTAGTTGGAAGAGGTTCAATCGTTTGATGCTGTTGGCACACTCTCCCTCAATGAGTCTTTGGACTCCCTGGAGGTGTCACATAATAATAATAATAATAATATGTCTATATTTTAACATTTTACAGTGCATTTTAAAGGGTACAACAGTTGTATAGCATATCTGAACTTGTACATGAAAAAATTAGTGCACAGAATGTAAAAGATTGGCCACCCCTTGGATAAGATAATATGGGTTCCCTGTGAGACCAAACCTAGTCCATTTACAAGCCATTTTGAGCATCCAATAAAGATTATTGTCTCACACTGGACAACAAAAATCATCTGCCATCTAAATACTTTCACAAACATCCATGTCACAGAGGAATTTGAATTCATACCACATTGGGTGGAGACAGAGATTCTATCTGCTTGCCTATCACACCAGCAATCACAGAGGAATTTGAATTCATATCACATTGGGTGATATAAATTCTCATGTACGCTCTGTTTTGCCATGCTCCTAAAAAAAAAAAACAACAGTAATTTCATTGTTATTGCTTCCAGCAATGTCTTTTATATTTTCAAAATACAAACATAATTATCACTAGTGATTTTGAAAATGCAGAAGACATTGTGTTGGAAGTAATAACAATGAAATTACTGTTTTTGTTGTTGTTTTGTTTTTTAGGAGCAGGGCATAACAGAGGGTACATGAAATCAAGAATCTTGGATTATATTATAACATCAAAGCATTTTATTGTAAATAGAAAATGAGGTGCCAAATCTGCTTCCAGCCGATGAAAGTGATCAAAAGGTACTTATTAAGTAGAGGGTACAAGTCAGCCATTGTGAAAACTGTTACTTTAGGAATAGTGAAGAAATAATTTAACCATAGCAGCATTTGAACATATACCATTGTTAGAAGGATAAAGATGCTAGATGTAAAATGGATGAATAGTGTGATTAAGCAAGCAATCTGGGGAAAAAAAATTATGGATGCCATATAAACTGCAAACAATAATCATTTGCATGAGAAGACATTTTGTAAGGACAGAAAAAGGCATAGAAAAAAGGCATAAGCATATCAAAGGCATAAGGCCTTTGATGTATTGCCTTGTGACAAGTTAGAATTTAAATAAGTAAAAATGATCACTATTTAGTATTCAGCAGATATCGGCAAGTTATGTTTTGTGTTTGAAAGTATTCCAGAAAATAATGTAACTGGTGGTATGCTACAGAATTATTTAAGCACCAGAGTTGGGTATTACATTATATTGTATTATTATGATAATGAAAGAAGATGATAGGGAGTATGTAATTGTTTGCAGATGATACAAAGTTAGAGAGTGCTGCAGGAAATGAAGCTGTTGTCTCTTTTCATAAGTTAAACAGAATGTCTCTAGCTAAAGAGTGGGCTGCTCTTTTAATGTTGCCATGCATAAGGTTTTACAATTTGTAGTTAATTGGTGAAATGCATTAAAGAAGTGGAAGAGATAAGAATCCCAAGAGAAATAGTGAACAGGGAGCTGAAATTCAGAGAGCTCCTTGCAGAATTGTAAGGACACCACAACAGATTGTGGTATAGATGAGGAGAATATTGTGAAACAAATACTGTAAAAATACAGTATTTGTTTCACTGTATAAGGCCATAATTGGGATGTTTATACCAGTGTATGCAGATTTAGATTTTTGATAATGAAGAGATTCTAGAAAGAGTCCTGTCATGACTCTGGAATGCTGCTTATGAGGATAAATTAAACAAATATCTGCAAAATCTGTTGTATAAAAAGAAGAAAAGTAATATAACAGAGATCTGTAAACTGGTGAGAGAATTTGTACTAGATTGATATAGAAGAGATTATTCATAGAGAGAAGAAAGAGAAAGAAAATCGGTTGCCATCTTATCATTTATGTAGAGGGAGTGAGCAGGTTTTTTTGCCTGAAGAATGGTTGTAATGCAGTGACAGTATATGGTGAGTGCAGAAATAGTGAATAAGTCTAGAGCATAGGTTCCCAAAGTGGGTGGTACCTCCCCCCCCCCCAGTGGGCGCTGAAGCCTTCTAGGGGCTATAGTGGGATCAGAAGCATTTGGGGGCATTCAGGTGGTCTAGGGGTCGGTGGCTCTTTATAGAGGAAATTATTATTATTATTATTATTCAGGCCTCCATGGAGTCAAAAGACTCATCCTGGGAGGTCCTTCCTAAGAACATAAAGTCTGTCAAGACTCATTGAGGGGAGGTCCCCCCCCCCAAGAAACACAAAGTCTATCATACCACTCTTTAAACTCATTGACCGTTCTCGCTCCCACCACTCCATCAGGCAATGCATTCCACGGTTCAACCACCCCCCACGCAAAGAAACCACTCCTCACCCTCTTGCTCACAGTTTCCTTTCGTAACTTCCAGGGATGGCCTCTTGTCATCACTCCTTCCCACTGTTCAACCAAGCGAAAGAACTCCCCAGTGTCAACCCTTTAACCACCTCTCAACAGTTTAAAAGTCTCAATCATATCACCTCTCCTTGTTCTATTCACCAAACTCTGCAGTCCACATTCCCTCAGCCGATTCTCATAACTATCCTTGTACAGTCCTGAAACCATCTTTGTTATCCATCTTTATATCCTTTCCACAGTTAATTTATCCCCTTCAAATCCTGGGGACCAAATCTGAGAACAATTGTCCAAGTGTGGTATGATCAGAGTCTTATACAACGGAATGATAACTGTTTTATCTCTGCAGGTCAGTAACCTTCTCATAATTGCAGCAATCCTCTGTGTTACCTTCACCACCTTTGCAATATGTCCCCTAAACTTCAGGTTTCTATCAATCATCGACTCCAGATCTCTTGTCTCCCCTACTTCGTCCAGTATCACTCCTCCCATAGAGTATGCAGCATCCCATCGATGATTCCCAAACCTCAAGACCTTACATTTTGCTGCATTAAACCGATACCCCCCTTCATTTGCCCATTATCTAGCTTATTTAAATCCTCTTGCAGGGCTACCACATCTGCACTATTACTAATAATCCTTCCCAGCTTTGCATCATCTGCAAACAACTGAATATCCCCTTGCAATCCACTGACAGTGTCACTGATATAAAGATTAAACAATATAGGTCCTAGTACTGAGCCCTGTGGGACCCCACTTATAACCCTCTACCTCCTTGAAACTGCTCCACCATACACAACTCTCTGATACCTATCAGACAGCCAATCCTGAATCCAGTTGACCAATCTGACATCCAGACCCATGTGCTGCAATTTAAATATCAGCTTATCATGTGGTACCCTGTCAAATGCCTTCGCTAAGTCTAAGAAAATTGCAGTATATGCCTTTCCCTCATCTAATGTTCTTGTAACTTTATTATAAAAGGCTAGCATATTGCTAAAACAAGAGCGCCTTTTCACAAATCCATGTTGACTCTCACAGAGAACATTACCCTTATCTGCCCAATGCTGTATATGGTCCTTCACTACTTTCTCCAAGATCTTAACAGCTACTGATGACACACAGACTGGCCTATAATTAGACACTTCCAGTCTGTTACCACCCTTATGCAATGGCACTATCTTACCTTCCTTCCATTCCCTGGGCACCTTTGCTGAAGCCAGACTTTCATTGAAAAGCCAGGTTAAAGGCACTGTCAGTTCCCTAGCACATTCTCTCAAAACTCGTGGTGAAATACCATCAAGTCCCAAAGCTTTACTGAGATCCAGAGTACTCAGTATCTGAAACACACTCTCCTCCTGTACCTCTAAACCTCGAACCAGCCTTATCCCTCTAGCATTAAAACTGACTCCTCTAGGATGAAATACTCCAATAAAGTGTTCATTGAACAATTCCACTATGTCCTCTGCATCAGTCACTCTATTCCCATTTTTATCCCACAATATCATTCTTTCATAGTCATTTCTCCTCCTACTGACCACATATCTAAAAAATTCCCTAGGATTTTCTTTGAATCTTAGGGCTAATCTTCTCTCACTTCCAGTCTCGTCTTCCTTACCATACTAGTCACTCTTCAGGCCTGTGTCTTATACTCTTCATGCATCTTCTCTTCACCTGTCTCCTTATATCTCTTCCACAGCCTCATTTTCGCATGCAATTCCTGTTTAATATTGTTTGTCATCCACTTTACTCCAGATTGTGTCCTCTTGTCCACTCGTGGTATACAACTTACCATTGCTGCTAACAAATATTCTTTCACAATTTCCCACACACTAATGATATTCTGGCCTTCCAATTCCTCCCTCCATGAAACCTCCCGAAGTTGACGTCTAAGACTATTATAATCACCTGCATTATAATTCCACATAAGTTATCGTCTCTTGGATACTCCTGCATATCTATTCATTTTCCAAGTCAAAACCATATGGTCACTCTCTCCAACTGGTGGGAGAGATGTCAACTCAGTTATTATCAACTCTTCTGATGCTATAACCAAATCCAAAACTCTTGAACCTCTTGTTCAAATTAATAATTAATATTTAAAAATTAATTATTTTCGTGATTTTGCGATTAGATAATCATTTAAAATTTAAATATTGAATTTTAATTCATCTTATGCCTGTCTTACATGATCAATTTTTTTATCAATTTTCTATTTCAATTATTTAATCATTTGAAAATTTACCATGTCAGATAGAAATAGATGTCAATTTTCTATGTCAATGAGAAAATTGAACATGTAACTTCTATTTTTTATATACTTAAAAAATGTATTCATTTTTTGCTATTGTAAAAATTGATCGATCGTGCCATACAAGCTTTAGTCTATCCATGCAGCAAATGAGTCTTAACTAGTAGTATGTTGGTTAACTATTACGTAGGTAATTCACTCAATTCAGCATGTTTTGACAAGAATATGGGTGCTTGCAGTGACTTGTTCACAGCACGAGTACGATGCTATCTCAAACAAGTCAATGCATGCAAGTCGATTTGGGCTAGATTTCAAATCTATAAATACCAGTGGTTTAGGAATTAGTTTCATTATTTTTTGTGTGCTTTGCCAACAATCATCAGTCGAAAGTGTGATAGATAAGTGGAGTCATACAAAGTGTAAATGAAATCTTTTATTTTGTGAATATTTTTGCTAATTTTATTACTTCATTATGTCTGAATATGAGAAGAAATATCGACAGTATTTGAAATATGGTTTTATTCAAACTGTTATAATGGGGGGGCATTACAAAATTTATGTCTTGCAAAGTGGGCGATGGCCTGAAAAAGTTTGGCAACCTATGGTCTAGAGCAGTGCTTCCCAAACTTCTGGATGTCAGGGCCCCCTTTATAAAAATTAAAATATTTCATGCTCCCCCTTCATAAAAAAATCTTAATTGAGACATATTATTATAATATTTATTGTATTTATATTCAGTACTAATTTATAATTTATATCCAAAAATATATGCAGCGAATATTGTAAAAATCAAATGCAAATATTACATTTTTAGCATCTTACATACACATTTGACATGGCACATTATCTCAGATTTTTATATAGATAGATATATTGTTATTGTATATTTGTATAAAGAAATGTATAAAGAAAGAATTAAAAACATAAAAGAAGTTTAATAACAATTTAATGTGATGGATGTGTTTCAATACTGCTACACACAAATAGTCAATATCAGGTGAAATATTTGAAATGGCTATTCTTAGATTTCTTTCCAATTCTTCCATTGATAAGCAGGACCTATGTTTATTTTTAATTATCAATAACGATGAAAATGCTGTTTCACAAAGATATGTAGATGCGAAAGGAATTAACATATTTAAGGCTGCTTTTGCTAATGAAGAACATTATTTTTGTCGTCAAATCCAAAATTCAGATAAATCACTGTTAAGAAATTCTGATTCAAGGGCTGAATCTGCTCTCATATCAATTAGTTCTTCTTGGGATGACCATGGAAGATTGCTAAATTGTAGAGAAGGAGCAAATGGTATTCTTATCCAATCATATTGTTTATCTTCATTCGAATTAGGAAAATATTTTTTGAAAAAAAAACATAGAATTTGTGAGGTGGTTAATTATTATCCTTTTATTTTCTGTTGATAGTAAAATATTATTTTCTTTAACATATTTATGAAGAGAAGTAAACATTTCCATTTTATTATCCTTAAAACTTTTAACCATGCAGAAAGTTTACTTTGAAATGCTTGCAATTTAATGTTTAGTATTAATATATTGGTGCTTTTTCCTTGTAGAGAAAGATTCAATTCATTAACTTTTTCGAAAAAATCCGAGATAAGAAATGAAACACAACCAATTTTGATCACAAAACTGAGATGCTAACATGGGATTCTTATCAAGAAGAAAAATTCGTAGTTCATCTTTCAATATTAAAACTCGTTTTAGAACTTTTCCATGGGACAACCACCTTACTTGTGTGTGATATAAAAGAGTGTCATAATTGGAATCCATCTCTTGGCATAAAATACGAAACAGTCTTGAATTAGTAGCATTACTTTTTATATAATTAACTACAGTAGAAACTTCTGATAACACTTTACTCAGCGATTCTTCCATTTGTCGAAATGCTAAGTTTTCTCTATGGATAAGTCAATGAACATGTCTTGCATTCGGATAAACTCTTTTTACTTTTGCTACAAAACCTAGAATTCTCCCTGTCATGGCTGCGCCACCATCAGTGCAAATCCCGATGCACTTTTGCCAATCAAGTTCATATTCTTTAAAAAAATTATTCACTTTTTCAAATATATCTTTTCCTTTGGTTTTACTGGAAAGATTTCTGCAAAACAGTAGATCTTCATGAATTTGAAAATTATAGAGGCATCTAACAAAAACCATTAAATTAGCATCCTTTGTATTATCCGTAGATTCATCAAGCTGAATGGCAAATGCATTACTAAGTTTGATTCGTGAAATTTATGTAGACATGATATTATCGGCAATGCAATCTATTCTTTAAAAGCTTTAAAAGCATCTAACAATAACCATTAAATTAGCATCTTTTGTATTATCCGTAGATTCATCAAGCTGAATGGCAAATGCATTACTTAGTTTGATTCGTGAAATTTATGTAGACATGATATTATCGGCAATGCAATCTATTCTTTTAATTGTGTTATTAGACACCGGAATTTTTTTTAAAGGTTCTGATATTTCGGAACCATAGATAGTTTTGCAAATTTTTATTGCTGCTGGTAAGACGAGGTCTTCACCAATTGTAAGAGGTTTCTTTGTTTTTGCAATTAACAAAGCAATTTCGAAAGATACTTTTACTAATTTGTCATTCAGTTTAGCATGCTTTGAAAAACATTTAGTTTGTCATTTTAATTCTTCAGCCTTTCTTTGAAAAAACTCAATTGTCTTACTCTTATATTCCCCACGAACAGTATCTAAACGGCGACAAAGTTTTCCGGGTTGCATGCAATCATTTGATAACTGTTTACAGCAGATTACACACATAGGTTTGTTTGGATTATTATATGATGGTACAAACCCATATTTCAAAAAAGAAGGATCGTATTTTCGAATTTTTTCATGCAACATTTTTTGCATCTTACCATTTGGTGCTGAAGACGACGCAGACTGTTCTGGTAAAATATGAAATACTGACATTTTTTTTGAGTCTGTTTCTGCTTTTTCTGATTGTTTGCTGGATTTTTTTTTTGATTTTTTTTTATCAGCCACTTATCCATCTCAGGGTTAAATTTTTAACGTAGAATAGATCAAATAATAGCACCACTTACCGATACTGGCACACCACAGCATGAAATTAGTGAATATTACCTGAATAAGGGAATCCCCAGACCAGGAACATTTTTCTCTTTTGTGACTTTTCTCCCTTTACAGTAATTAAGCTTAACGCGAAACAGATAGCAAAGGCAGGTTATTAAAACATGGATATAATTGGTGTGGTATTAACAAAAGATCGCGTGACCGAAAGATAAAATCATAGCTGACAATTCAGTTGAAATGCTAACTCTCTTCAACTGAATTCCGTATGTGAAACTGCCATAACATTCACTATATATATATATTTCTTAGTTTTAACACGTTCAGTTGAATTTTATTGCTGCCTTGCAAAATAGAACTCACACACATCTAATTAATAATAATAGTTTTTAGTTAGATATTGTGTTTGTCCATGCAACATATGATTTTGTTTCAGTCTATATAGCATAGTTTCTGTACGAGGGGACATATGATTCATTAATTAGTGTGTTTTTATCCCAGTTGTCTCTAATTGCACTATTTGTTGAGAAATATATTACACAGAGTCCTCATACCTTAATCACTGGCATAATAAAAGTACTTGTTTTTATTGCTTCTGCAGTATAGTGGCTGTTAGGGAGGGCTTGTTGTTTACCACTGCAAGCGAGTTACTATCTCCCCACATGAACTTGTTTAAGATTTTTTTCATGTGTGAAGTATATGCGAAACTTTTATTGGTAACAGAAAACTAGCTCGGATGACAGTGATAATATAAAACGAGTTTTGATATGTATATAAAGTCAACATCAACAGTCCCTGATTACGAACGCGTGATGAAAGGGACAGGAAGATTTGGAGCTTCCCTGGAGAGCATTCGAAGTAAATACAATTAACCACTGCTTTGAAATGAAACTTATATGAATAAGCATGCATTTACTAATATTCATTAAGCACTGAAATACGCAGGAAGCAAAGTTTGTGAACCACCACCAATGTGTGAATTTTTCTATTAAAATATAAAAAATAATAAAAGTTAAACATGTTTCTTTTAAGATAAGAAAAATCTACTTAGTCTTAAAACATTTTAAATTTGTTTTCATTATTTCACGGCCCCCAAGGGGGCCATGGCCCATAGTTTGGGAAGCACTGGTCTAGAGTATAGCTGGCCTTTTGTCAATGATATTTGATATAGATTGACAGGGTATATTCAGCTATTTGCTGAATATACCCTATCATATTGGTGCCAATATGAAGTCCCTTCAATTTAAATAGACTTTAATCTTGGATGAATAAGCAGAGGTGTCACTTGCATCCTTAAATTTGGCATCTGGGAGTGACAATTGATTGAAGCCTGGAGTTCAGACCTCTATAAATCATCATTCACCAGATTTCAAATTGCAAATGTTATGAAGACATTATATTATGATGAGGATGTTGAAATATTGTTAACATTATCAGAAGATTTTTATTATTGAAATCAATGCATTTATTTTGCTAAATATATTTTCATGTATCAGCACCATGGATTTTAATCAAGATTTCACTAAAATAACCCTAGAAAACTTAGCCTAAATTAAAGCAATCTGTGGAAACCTGACATAAAAGAATAAAGCTGAATCTTGCCTAATTTTTCCCAGAGTGATTCATTAAGAGTACCCTAACACAACATAAAGTAATAAAAAGCATAATAAAAAAAGTGGAGCTGACAGAAGAAACAGAGAAATACTAGGGTGACATGTTTGGTGTTAGTGAGACAAAGAACTAAAACAGGTGAGATCCAGCTAAATAATAAATATAGGAATTTATATCAGGCAATAGTAATCAGGAAAATGGGAAGAGCACAGAGATTAACTTCTTGATTGGCAGGCACTTTCAAGTAAATTTATGTGGGCAAATTTCAAAACAGGGAACTGGATAATGAAACTTATTTGTGCCTGTAGTCCCACAGAAGGAAGACAAATAGGAAGTTTTAGTCATTAGAAAAACCAGCTGACAAAAAAGTGGAAAAGCTGGTCCTTGTTGATCTAATAAAGAGTAGAGTAAGAAATGTTCTGAGAAATTTGTAGAGAAGGAAATGTATTAATAATAATAATATTGAGTGCCTGATGGATTTCTGTTCAGGACATGAACTAGTAATCATTAACACCATCTTTTAACATGAAGTGAAATTCACATGGTGAGAAGACATAAGAAGAAAGTCTCATTGCCTATAGTATTATTGATAGCAATATCATCACACTGATTCAGAATATAAGGATCAGGAGATTTTAAATTGAAAGTGATCATTTAATTACAAGAATGATAAAAATGACCTTCATATTGAACAGAAAAATATCTAAGGAATTTTTAAAAAGAATTAAAGTTGAGCATGTTTTACAGGTGAGCTTTAGAGGATTAGACTCAACTACATAAATATTATTCAAGAAAAAATGAATGTTCAAAAACAAGAACAAAACCTTGGAGTCTCAATGACAAAATCTTAACATTGATTGATTCAGCTCTGAAGGCATATGGCAAATGTGTCTGCATGAATAGAAAAATCAGAACTTGGTGGACACAATAAGTTAAAGAGGTAGTCCTGGAAAAGAAAGAATGCATGTGAAAAGTTTCTATCTAGTAAGTAGGCAATTGTCCTAAGAGAATACAGAGAAAATGTAAGAGTAGCTAAACAAAAGTCACGGAAAGACTTGTGGAAAAATATAGAAAATAAATATCAGGCAGGTGGTAAAATGTTCTGGAGGCTATTGAAAAAAGTTTTTCAATAGTTTTTCAATAGAAAAAAACTGAAACTAAATGTATTCCAGATATCTGGAGTAATTATTTGAAAAGACTATTAAATGAAACAAGAAGTGACAGAATAGTGGAATGCTATCTGAAGTATAGTACAGGTATCCCTTGATTAACTTGATTAATTAATCCCTTAATGTTATTGCGTATATCAAAATCACTTTAATCAAATATAATAATCAATGGTAAAAACAATTCGTCCATGATCGATTACTGTATTAATAATTCGTTTTATATGGTACTCATTTAGGAAAGATAAAAAAATGAATGCAGTGTAAATATTTACTAAATGCTTGTACTTACATTAGTTACTGCAATTTTTTATCAAAAAAAAGTTATCAAGAGTCGTTTGAACAGTTTTAGTTTTATTTCCTATCAGCATAAATTCTACGATAACAAGCAAAATTATTCTCTAGACCTTGGCAAACAAGCATTCTTCGATTAACATCTGGATCCATATCCATTACTGGCTGCTTAAGTGATTCTAAACTGTGAAATATTCCATGCAGTTTTTTGATTGTTATCTCCTTTGGAATGTCATCTTCACATTCCATTTTTCATTGTCTTCATATCTTCATAATTCAGAAGAAAGGTCAGAAGGCAATTTCAGGTGATTGGAGTAGAGTCTCTTAGTTGCCATATATATATATATATATGTCTTGCATCACTTGCAGGCGCAAACTTGACATATATATATATAAAGGGAAATCAAACTGAATACAAAAATTACAGAGGAATTTCTCTACTAATGAGAAATATAACTGCACTTAAATTTTGTAGATCTATTATTATTATTATTATTATTATCCAGGCTTCCATGGAGTCAGAAGACTCATCGTGGATCATTTTTAGGAGACACAAAGTTTATCATACCACTCCTTGAACTCATTGACCATTCTTGCTCTAACCACTCTCTCAGGCAATGCATTCCTTGATTCAACCACATTCCACGTGAAAAAACTACTCCTCACTCTCTTGCTCACCGCTTCCTTTCGTAACTTCCTGGGATGGCCCCTCGTCATCGCTCCTTCTTGCCATTCCACCAAGTGAAAGAATTCCCCGATGTCTACCCTGTAACTGCCACTCAACAGTTTAAAAGTCTCAATCATATCACCTCTTCTTCTTCTATCCACCAAACTCTGCAGTCCACATTCCCTCAGTCGATCCACGTAACTGACATTGCACAGTCCTGAAACCATCTTTGTTATCTGCCTCTGCACCCTTTTCACAGTTAATTTATTACCTTCAAATCCTGGGAACCAAATCTGAGAACAATAGTCTAATGTGGTCTGATCAGGGTCTTATACAACAGAATGATAACTATTTTATCTCTGCAGGTCAGTATCCCTCTCAGTATTACAGCAATCCTCTGGGTTACCTTCACCATCTTTGCAATATACTCCCTGAATTTCAGTTTTCTATCAATCATCATCTCCAGATCTCTTGTCTCCCCCTACTTCCTCCAGTATAGATCCTACAATCTAGTATGCATCCTCCCATCAATGGATCCCAAACTTCAGGACTTTACATTTTGCTGCATTAAATCGACACCCGAATTCATTTACCCATCTGTCTAGTTTATTCAAATTCTCTTGCAGGGCTGCCACATCCACACTATTACCGATAACCCTTCTCAGGTTCACATCATCTGCATATCCTCTTGCAATCCATTGACAATGTCATTTATATAAAGATTGAACAATACAGGTCCCAGTACTGAGCCCTGTGGAACCACACTTGTAACCTTCTGCTTCCTTGATATTTCCCCACCATATACAACTCTCTGATACCTCTCAGACAGCCAATCCTGAATCCATTTGACTAACCCGACATTTAAACTCATCTGCTGCAACTTAAATATCAGCTTATCATGTGGCACCCTGTCAAACGCCTTTGCAAAATCCAAAAAAAATGGCAGTATATGCCTTTCCCTCATCAACTGCTCTTGTCACTTTATTATAAAAGGCAATCATATTACTAAAGCAAGAGCACCCCTTAACAAATACATGTTGATTCTCACAGGTAACATTACCCTCAGCTGTATATAGTCCCTCACTAATTTCTCCAAGACCTCAACAACTGCTGATGACACACAAACTGGCCTATAATTAGACACTTCCAGTCTGCTACCGCCCTTGTGCAGCGGCACTATCTTACCTTTTTCCACTCCTTGGGTACCTTTTCCACAGCCAGCCTTTTATTGAAGAGCCAGGTCAATGGAGTTGTCAGTTCTTTAGAACATTCTCTCAAAACCTGTGGTGAAATACCATCTAGTTCCACAGCTTTACTGGTATCCAGAGTAATCAGTATTTGGATTACTCTCTCCTCTTGCACCTCTAAACCCTGAACCTGCCCTATCCCTCTAGTATTAAAACCTTCTTCTCCAGGATGAAATACTCCAATAAAGTGCTCATTGGTAAATTCCACTATGTCTTCTGCATCAGTCGCTCTGTTCCCATTTTTATCCTGCAGTGTCATTCTTTTACAATCATTTCTCCTCCTACTGGACATATAGCTAAAAAATTCCCTAGGATTTTCTTTGGATCTTAGTGCTAATCTCTTCTCATATTCCAGTTTTGTCTTCATCACCATACTGGTCACTCTCCTGGCCTGCATCTTATATTCTTCGTGTATCTGCCCTCCACCCCTCTCTTGATCTCTCTTCCATAATCTCTTTCAACTGCAGTTCCATGTTTGATATTGTTTGTCATCCACTTTACACCAAATTGTGTCCTCTTCTTCACTCGTGGAATACAGCTTACTATTGCTGCTAACAAATATTCCTTCAAAATTTCCCAAGCACTAGTGATATCCTGGCTTTCCAATTCTGCCCTCCATGGAACTGGCCCTAGTTGATACCTAAGACTATTATAATCACCTGGCTTATAATTCCACATACATTCCCTTTTCTTTGATACACCTGCATGTTTATTCATCTTCCAAGTCAAAACCACATGATCACTCTCTCTCTCTCCAACTGGTGGGAGAGATGTTATCTCACTAATTATCAGTTCTTCTGATAATTAGTGACCAATTAATGACCAAATCCAGAACTCTTGAACCTCTTGTTCTCTCTATTACATGTTGCCTAAGACATTTATCCCTCAAGAATTCTAGAAATTCCATCCCCTTATTACTGCATACATTTTCCTCTTCCCAGCTTATAATGCTGTAGTTAAAATTCTCATAACAATTATTCTTCAATTTGACTAATCAATTAAAGAATTATGTTTAAGTGATAAGTCAGAAGTTAAAATGGAAGGAAATACAGGAAGATGGTTTGATGTAAAATCAGGTGTAAGATGAGGTTGCACTCTATCTCCCCTCTTACTCGTCACTTATATAGGTCACATTATGAAAGTGGCTCTAAACATGATAACAGACTTGAAGATATCAAACTCAGCTCTTTGTTTTATCCAGATGATGTCATGCTCCTAAATAAATTCAGTACAGGTCTCCAGGATTCCTTAACTAAACTATATAACAGTGATAACACATTTAGTATGAAAATCAGTCAAGAAAAAGATCAAAACTATTAAAATAGACAGGAACATGTAAAACTTCATTTGCATTCTCAATGGGAAACTATAAAACAAGTAAAATATTTCAGCTATTTAGGCACTGTTGATAGTAAAGTAAATATAAAATCAACAATAGAAAATGCTTAAGCAGTTATAGTGGGGAGTAAGTGAATAAATTTATATGGAATAAGGGAGAAATTAGCCAAAACACTAAACTAGCAATATACAAGACAATGTTCAAACCAATTTTAACCTATGAATCTAAAAGTTGTGCTAGAAAGAAAACATTTGAATGAAGACTATTCACCATGGATATTAAAGTTTTGAGAAAAATTAATGGACTGAGCAGATGGCATCGGTAGCAGAATCATATAAAAAAAAGATATTAGGAAAGAAACTTGACATTGTAAACACCCAATGAATGCATGAGTAGAGCTAATTGAAGGTATGGCCACTTAGAATAGAAGATGGAGAGCTAACAAAATAAATATTTGATGCCAAGATGGCAGGGGAAAGACTCAGAGTAAGACCTATGTAGATTGATACAATCAGAAGTCCCTGGAAGACAGAAATGTAAGATCTGACAATACTGGAGTGCTGAGTGAATTAACTTGGAGGAAAGTTAGTTCACTCAAGTGATTGGTAGTAACATAAAGTTAATCATAATGTACTTTTATAGTATACTGTACACTCCTGGATATCAAGAAATAGATTATGATGATGTCTTTTATTTTTGCAGTGCTGATTTCACTAATCAACCAATTGAAACTTTTTTTTTTTTTTTGTAACCCAAATTTCTTTGTCTGAGATTAGGAGCACTTGCCAAGGGTATTTGCCACTGGGTGCAAACTTTTATCGGATGCCCCTAATACTGCATTTTTTGCATCCAAATTAGATATTAGCTACATAAAATGTCGCCCTATCAATGTTGCTGCCTGGGTGCGGTGCACCCCTTGCACCTTCCGGTTGGTAAGGCCCTGCCTGAGATGAATACATTTCAAGATACTGAATCCAAATTTCAATCTGAAAAATTCCACCACATTTAAGGATTTATTTTATAGATATGTAAATTTTTCAGATTGAAGGAAGCTGATGGAACAAAGAAAAAAGTTAAAGAACAAACCTGAATATAAATGCATGAATAAAGAAATAAAAATATAATTCAGGAAAGTCAAAGAGAAATGGATTAAGAATAAATGCCCAGACATACAAAACCTTAATAGAAAGATCTTTACATACAGAAGCAGAGAAATGTATGTAAAGATCAGAGAAGACAAGCAAGACAAATACAGTAAATCATGCAAGTGTCATTGGAGACTCAAGAGACCATATTCTAATGGATAAAAAAGAAATCATGGAAAGATGGATTGAATACACAAGGAAATTATATGAGCAACAAAGAAATAATATTCCTGAACAGACTGATTTAGAAGGACCACCCATTTTACTTTGTGAAGTTGAAAACTCCGTCAGAAAACTAAAACCACATAAAGCTGCAGGAATAGATAATATCTTGGCAGAATTGTTGAGGGATCTCAATGAAGTTGGACTGAAATTTGTAACATATTTATGCAATAAGATATACGAGACTGGATTTCTACCCAAAGATATTAATCACTCAATTTTCTTTCCAATTCCCAAGAAAACAAAAGCTACAAGATGTGAAGAGTTCAGGACAATTAGCCTCATCAATCAAGTATCATGTCTGAAAGTTGGACTTTCAAAAGTCCTCCTATATGTTATTCTTGAAAGAAATAAAAGAAAAATAAACATAGAAATAAATGATACACAAAGTGGCTTCAAGGAAAATATAGGTAAGTATTTTCAACGTCAGAACCATCATAGAACGATATCAAGAAAAACAAACAAAACGTGTACCCCTGCTTCATAGATTACAAAAAGGCATTTGACAATGTTCAACATGAGCAATTAATTGAAATCCTTTCAAAAATAAGCATGGATGGAAAAGACATTAGGCTAATAACTAATCTTTACTGGGAACAGATTGCATATTTGAGAATAAATAGAGAGACCTCAGAAAAATTCCTAGTTCAGAAAGGTGAGACAAGGCTGTGTCTTGTCTCCAATTCTCTTTAACCCTGTACAGAGAAGAAATATTTAATAAAATTAGTAATTTCAAAGGAATCACTGTAGGGGCAGAAATATTAATAACCTAAGATATGCAGATGATACTGTTCTTCTAGCTGAAAACAAATATGATCTCAAGACTCTTATAGAGGAAACCCTCAAGTACAGCGAATAGTATGGCCTCAATTTCAACTTTAGAAAGACAAAAATCATGATAATTTCAAGAGAAAAGAAAATACCAAAAATATGCATCGATATAAAAGGAAATAAATTAGAACAGGTGCAAAAATACATATACCTCGGACACTTGATCACAGAGAAAGGCAGGACAGAAGATGAAATTAGAAAAAGGATTGAAATTGCAAGGTCAACTTTCAACAATATGAAAAATCTACTGACATCTAGAGAATTAAATATGAAAACAAGACTAAGAATCTCCAAATGTTACATATGGTCCACATTATTATACGGAGTAGAGACATGGACACTCTCCAATCTGAGTGTGAAAAAACTGGAGGCCCTTTGAAATGTGGATGCTGCAAAGAATTATGAGGATATCATGGAAAGACAAAAAAGACAAATGAAGAGGTATTAGAGATGGTGGGCATAAACAGGAGCCTGATAAAAGGGCCTCCAGTTTTTTCACACTCAGATTGGAGAGTGTCCATGTCTCTACTCCGTATAATAATGTGGGCCATATGTAACATTTGGAGATTCTTAGTCTTGTTTTCATATGTATAAAATATATACATATTTTATACATACAGAATATGTATAAAATGTATTTTATACATATTCTGAGACATAACTGCCTACAAGTGTTGAAGAAAAGAGAACGAGAGGAAGACAAACACTGGAGTGGATGAAAAATATAGAAGACTCGACCTATCTCTCATATGAGGAATGCAGCAGAGAGGCACAGAATAGGACATGGTGGAGACATGGTAGTCAATCTCCTGGAGGGAGAAGACACCTGACAGGACATTTTTCAAATATAATGCAAATGCACAATATATATCATTGTGCATTTATTGGCCCATTTGTAGCCATTGTGCTGACATGTAGAACTTGTTTCAAGATGAATGAAAGCATACACTATCCTATGAAATAAAGTATCATTCAAGTTCAGGGAGAACGAACAGTAGATTAGTGCAACAAGGAATGAGGTTTGTTACAGTCAGCGTGTTGCATATAAGAGAGCACTGCCCTAGTGAAAAGAAACAAATCATTGATAACAGAAATTGATGCAAGTTCAACAACTTATCTCAGACATTTTAAGAATGTGCTACACAGTCTTCTAATCCATTTTTCAGACAGTATGCTGAATCAATTGCTGTGACAATATTGGGATGTCCTCATTTCTTTTTTTTTTTAATATCCCATTTATGTTCTTTCTGTTTTTTTCCTTGTTGCTAGCCTCATAATATGAGATGCATTGGTGTGCACTTGGGACCACTGTTCTGAATCATATCTTATAGGGCTTTGTGAAGAATGATTAAGGTAAAAGTTATACCCGAGGATAGGATTGTAGCTTTGTAGCTATCAAACCATAATCTTATGTTGAAATGAATCTCAGTGACATAAGAGTACTTCAATTATGTTTTTATCTTGAAGCGTTTCATATCACGTAAGTATTTTGTAGAAGTGTAGGGCACACCATTAAAGTTTCAAATAGATTGCTTTTTATACCTTAATATCTTCTTGCTCAGCATCGTGATCTTAACAACCAGATTATAAACCTGCAGAATTCTAGCCTATTAATCCTGATTTGGTGCAGACAGGACAATTAGGCTGTTATAATTCTTCACCATTAATGTTTATAGAGTGAACAGCAGAGTAGGTTATACTCAATCAGCATTGACAATCTCTTTGAATGGAAAAATTATTATTATTATTACCCCAAGACCTCATGAAGTCAAAGACTCATCTGGGAGGTCCTTTTATCACACACACATCTCATCATACCGTGTCTTAAACACACTCGAACTCCTTGCAGACACCACACTCTCAGGCAAGGCATTCCAATCATTTTCACAACTCTGCACAAAAAAACATGCCTCTCACTCCCCTACTCACACCTTCTTTATACAGTTTCCAGTGATGACCTCTGGTTCTCCCCTGATTTCCCACTATTCTCTGTAGAACTTCTCCACCATTGATCTTATAACAAGCCCTTACTAACTTGTAGGTCTCTATCATATCTCCCCTCTTCCTCCTCTCCACCAGACTCTACAAATTACATCTTCTCAATCTTTCCTCATAGTCAACATTCCAGAGGTTCAGAAACTACCTTAGTCAGTTGCCTTTGGACCCTTTCCAACATCTTTTCATCCTTCTGAAAACCCGGTGACCAAAACTGGGCACAATAGTCCATGTGTGGCCTAATCAAAGCCTTATACAATGGAACAAGAATCTCCCTACTTCTACACATCAGTGTCCTCCGCATCATTCACAATTTTAGCTATGTGTCCCCTAAATTTTAGATCCTTATCCACTATCATCCCCACCAGATCTCTTATTTCCTCCAACAATATATTCTCACCAAGCATAAATTCTGCATCCCATCTTTGTTTTCCAAATTTTAAAACCTTACATTTTGCAACATTGAACTCACATCCCCATTTCCATGCCCAATCACTCAATTTATTCAAGTCTACTTGCAAGGCCACAACATCTTCACTACTCTTTATGGTTCGTCCCAACTTTGCATCATCTACAAACAACTGAATATCTCCATCCAAATCTTCACCAGTATCATTAATATACAAGTTAAACAGTAATGGCCCTAAAACAGACCCCTGAGACACTCCACTAGTGATTTTCCTTTTCCTAGATATCGCACCCCCATACACAACTTGTTGATACCTGTCAGATAGCCAATCTCCATTCCAATGCACTAATCTAATATCCAACCCCATCTGCTCTAGTTTGACTGTCAACTTATCATGAGGTACTCTATCAAAAGCCTTTGCGAAATCCGAAGTATATTACTGTGTATCCTTCTTCTCTGTCCAAGGAAGCAGTCACTTTATTGTATAAGTAGATTACTAAAACATGACCTCCCTTTTCTTGTCAGACATACAAATCTTGTCAGTTCAATTCAAATCTTGTCAGGCATACAAAGAATCTTTATAAGTCAAATAAAAAAATATATATACAAATTGGAAGAATATGCAATTTACAGGACATTCACTGCCGTTTATTTACTATTTTAGAAAGCTTTTTTTTTCTGCATTATTTTTTTTAAAAAAAACATCAGATCACACTGTAAACTGCACTGCTTACAGCACACCAATGCTGTGTTGTGGCTAGGATCAAGAGAAAATTAACCTATTGATATTCTTTTTGAAGACCTCAAGAGCTTAGTGAACACTTTGTGGTTTTATAGGTTTTGAACCAAGTTTTTAGTGAACATTTCATGCAGAAACTTCTTTCGTAGAATACAGGTATATGGAAGGAAATATGAATAATTGCAGATTTAGTGAGTTAGCAATTCACTGCAAATGGATGCTGGAACAGCTTGTTGCTTATATTATTGTAATAATAGTAAAAATGGTGGTGGTGGGGGGAATGAATGATGCCAGTTCTGCTGAAGAACGCTAATGAAAATATTTACATACACATTGCCGAAACACTCCGTCTGTGAGCTCAGTTAGTGGAACTTCTCTTCTGTACAGCATCAAGAATTTTTAGGTTTGGGGCGGACCATCTCCAATGTGAGAGCAGTGTTCCAATTTTTTTTTTTTGAAGGGGGGGGGTATTTGGGATTTCTAAAGCTAGCATCTGCACAGATAAAAAGGAACATCTTGAGAAAAAAACAATGCCAAGGTTTTTGTTTCTTTTTTGAAGCCGAGGATGCATAGAAATTATGTCAGGAAAGGATCAGCTTCACTGTCAAGCTTAAGCATTATCAAAGTCAGTTTTTTAAGAAAAAAAGACAAAATTGTGGTTTTGAAGCATTAAAGATGACAAGGTTGTCATCACCCCTATTAAAGTTTTGTATGGATATCAGTTTTAGGGATACTAGATCTTGAAGCTTGAGACATTTGAGTACTTCAGGATTTGTCATATGAGTAGAAAGAATAGCGGGTGTTGTCATCAGCAAAACTAGATTGGGTTTCACAGTGAGAGAAGGTCATTTATCTCTATGAGGAAAAGGAATGGGTGAAATAACAGAACCTTGAGGAACGATTCACATCTGTTGATCTGGAAACCAGAAACAGTAGCCTGACCATGGAAAGTAGGGGTAAAAATCTCAGATAATTTCCCACTTGGCATTGTACTGCAAAAACATACGATTTTTAATGGTTTAGGGGAGGACATTTGCACCAAAGATAAAACGTGTATGAGATTATGATGAATTGCCAAGAGAAGTCACCTGAACAGTGCACCTGGAAGAAAAAGTGGTTAAGAAAAGATATAGAATGCTGGGTGAGAAGCAATGTAGATGAATTATTTGCTTTAGGTCGTTGCTTCCTTACAGCAAATGTCAACTGATTGGGTAAAAGGGAGCCAGTTGGATTTGCATACATTAAAACACCAAAGAAGATGACTTCAGTTACTGTGGTTAAATTTCAGGAAATATCGAGTTTCAAGAATAAGAGTTCAGTTATTCTGAATTGGCTATAATTCTTTTGCTGTCTTCTGCGATAGAAACAGCATACCAATGATCAGTGGCGCACCCAGAGGGGGTGCCCTTGGCCCCCCCCCCCCCAAAGAAAAGAAAAAAACACTAGAAAAATTTCCAGAAATCTTTTCCTAATTAAAATTCATTTTTTTTATATATGTTGTGTGCTACTTATGAATTAGCGATCACTGCAGATGCTCAGTTATAGGTTGTATGCGATGTGTAGTGTGTATTCGCAAAACGTCTACTCAACTTCGGCCCCCCCCCAAGGTTAAATCCTGAGCACTCAGCCCCCTCCAAGATTAAATCCTGAGTGCACCACTGCCAATGATAGGCAATGGAGCAAGGAAATTGTAGCCACAAAAGGTCTAAAAAGGTAATTCAAGATTTCGCATCTTCTCGTAAGGAGAATCAAACTAAAAAAAGGACATATACCACCCACCCTTTTGTGAGAGGAATCATATAGTGTAGCTTGGACAGTTAAAGTAGACTATGATTATTGTAATTAATTGGAATTTAGAATTTAGTTAAGAACAGATTTGGGTGTTGGTAAAGCATGTGTGGAAGAGATTTTTTATGAAGTGTTTTAAATTTTGAAGTGATCTTTTGATGAGGGTTTCTATTTATTTTAACCGCATCAACACTATATCTGTTTGAGTTTAATGTTATGGTAGTATTGTCAGGCTGGTTGGCCGAGTGGTTAGTGTATCTGCTCTCCAGCCAAAAGGCTGTGGGTTCGAATCCTGCCGTGGGCATGGATGTTTGTGATTGTCTGTGAAAGCACTAGTGGTGGTAGTCGGCAGTAGATGGCGCTGGTGTTACATGATGAAGGTTGATGGAGTAGTGAGACGAAGAGTTGTAGAGTTGATGCCCCCCCTCGATGAGCCTTTGGACTCCCTGGAGGTGTGATATAATAATTTCAGAGGTGATGAAGAGAAAAAGAGCAAAGGAGCATAAAGTGAAAAGAGATAGATGCTTAGATAAGGTCCGTGCAGAGAGAAAGAGAAAAAGTATCCTTTTTTCCTTGCTATTTACGTGGCCTCGACTGTGTGCCCTACTGGGATAGTGCGCCAGCTGATCGAAAAGCCTTCTGTACGCTATCCGGTAGTCCACCTACGGAACTGTTTTATTGCTGAACCCTCGAAGACGGCCCTGGATCGTCACAGTATACTTGAAGATTTGATAGAAATCATAGTCTTTGCTGCAGTGGCTAGAGCTTTATCCGCCTGGGGTAATCCCTGAGTTTGCCGCCCCTCTCAATACACACCAAAAATATTACAAAAAATCAAAACGACGTATAGGGAAATAAATTAAAACACATGTTCATTTTTGAAGTAAAACTTTAATTTCAACATTCTAAAATGTTATTTTTCTTGCTTTTCTGTAAGCAAAATCGTCGAGACATTTTCGAAGTCTATTTCATACTAATGTAGGTAATTCTTAATCAATTTTATTTAGATAAACTCCTCTCACAACTAGCAACACTTATAGCAATTGTGAGGAAAATTCGCTGTAGTATTACAGTAGTTGGAACTGAATTCTCGAGACTGTATTTTAGAATTAACTGCAAAAGTTCAAAAAATGTTCAAAGTGCCGCCCCCTTCGCTTCCCTCTAGCTACGCCTCTGATTTGGCGTTTTCCTCCTACTAGAAAGGTATCTTTTTATATGGAAATACTCACCAACCCCCCTTTTTTCCCAAAAAAGGGGGGTTGGTGAGTATTTCCACATCTGGAGAAGGCAGAATTTGACGACTTGGAAAGCTGCATTGCGCATCAACGGCCAATAATCAAGAGTCATTTTCTAAAACCATAAAGAAGCATGATATCCAATGATACAAAATCTGTTTATACACGAAATGAATACAACAATTTTCAGAAATGGTATGGAGTTTTTATCCTGCTCCTGTATGAAATAAAATACTGGGGAAAAAATATATTTAAAACGTGACTTTCGTGATTGGTTGAAGACTTCTTCCAAACATTTTCAGTGAATGCATAATATAAACAATGAAACAATTTTTGTAAGTGTAGAAACCTTTATTCGATATCCAGTTTAAATGCTCGTCCCCAATCTAATCCGTGGTTCTTCAAGATGTGTGCCAAGTGCAAACTAAAGCTTGAAATAGTTTCAGAAAATTATAAACAGATCCAGAACTGATTTTGAAAGCGCCGAAAGAATGAAAATGCATCATATTGTCCTTTGTCCTTTGCAAAGACTATTGGCCATAACTTCAGACCAACCCTCTTTCGCGATTTTTTAACTCGAATGATTCTACGTATCTTTACCACTGAAAATCTCCGCTGTCTCACTTCTAATTTGTCCACTTCTTACATTAATCTGTATTGGTCTCTTGTGCCATGCTATAATCACATCATTTAATACCGCCTTCAATTTTTCGCCAGAAAGACGGAAGATTCTTTTCCACTTTAGATATCCATGCCCTCTATTTCAAATCTTTCTAAAGTAGAAGAGAAATTTATTAATAGTGAACTGGTAGGCTTCTCAGACGATCGTTTATTAGCTGAAAAATTTCCCGGAAACTTCAGCTGATAAGCGAATCAGCATTATGGATTCCACCACTGCCGATCAAGAACAAATATCTGAGTTATGCCACCTTCCTTTAGGACATGTGTTGTAGAACTTGAAGACATTTATTCTTTTTTTTTTTCTCTCTCAAATAAATGTGAGCCAGTTTCATGCTTGTGCTTGAATTTTAATTTACAGACATAATATGACATGACATAACCTTAACTGCTTCCGTCGCATTTCCAAACGACTCACAACCAGTTGCCTATCTTTGAATAAATGCCTTATAAGAGTTTGGAGTAAATCGAGTGACTGCTCTTGATATATCAAAGACATTTGAACTGGTTTGGAATAAAGATATATTGAGTAAGCTCCCATCGTTTGAGTCCTCAGACTTCTGCAGCAAGAGAAAGCTGGTAACTTAGTTGAGTTGCCAGCTTTCTCTCCAGTCAGAGGTTACATGTGATAATGGATGGAAATAAAATTTATAACTAATACCACAAGACTTTGGCTTTCACCTGCTCTGTTCCTTCTGTACGTGAACAGTCCACTCCAATTGTTGCAGACACAGACCATCATTTTGCCATGACAGTGCATTGCACCCTTCTTTCTTATTTAAAAAATTCCGATTCTACATATCGACAAAACTGCTAAAATAACTACTTCTCAACTGATAACTTTGATTACCAAGGGTTTTTTTTTTTTTTTTTTTTTTTTTTTTTGAGACAGGGACACTTTATTTTATTCCAACTGTGGACATTAGTCAAAATTTATATATATAAGATGAGATTTCTCTTCTTTGGGTAACTCTATCTTCCAACCTTTCTTAGCTTGAAGGCATCACAGTTATCATCTCTAGCATCCAATAGCAGAAAACGAAAACCTAATCCCAGAAATTAAGTTCTTATCTTCAGCTCGTTACTTTACTTATGAGTAAGTGTTAGCTCTAATACAAATCATAAATCCATTCGACCATTGTATATTGTTCTTGATCAGTGTCCTTAAAATCTCCCAAAAAATACTTAGTTTGGTACAGATGTCAAAAATTAGATTCGCTTCTCTCCAACGCACTTTATTCTCTTTCACACATACGTTAAGGTTTTGTTGTTTATATTTGCTGAAGATATTTCTACAGTGATATCTTTTAAAATTAGGATCGGGAATTCGTCATACTTTCCACTAAATCTGCTCTCTCTCTCTGAAATAATACCCTTTTTATGTGTTTTATAAAAGTTACAATATGCAGGTTTTCAAATCCAATATTAACAACGTTATTCTTTCTCTTCAACTTCCTGGTCCAATCCACGGCAGTAGCCTATTATAAGTTGCACAATTTCCCGTGTGGAATTACTATTATAAACAGCAGCATACAGGAGCTGTGCTTTAGAATTTGGTAAAAATCACTTTTTCTGAATTTCATAAATTGGTTAGATTAATGCATATAACAAAGATCATAGTGTGTCTGTTAATTTTTTTCCCTTTCGAATTGCGTACGCTTTTAGTCTCTTTGCAAGAGGTAAAATACTACATCCTTCTACTGCATAGACGTTTTCTGTAATCTGACAGAAAAGGTCTCTCATTTTTTGTTGGAGAAGCTCGAGCATGCCCTATTTAATTTTATTACAATTAGTTAATTTACATATACAGATAAATAAATAAATACTAACGTAATCGGTGGAAATTACACAGGACCACACCTGTGACAAAACCCCCAACATACCTAATGGCTGAACAAAGCAAAGGAGTGCGTCCAAATGACCCATTGTCCCTTATAAATTTGCTGAGTACTAGTTCAATCTTTTCATACTTAGCAGTTGCCAGAGTTAAAACCTGTTGAAGCCCTATTCAAAATTATATTGAATGAGGTTTTAACACCATGCTGCTTTTCCGAACTTTGCGCGTTCACGCTGACTTACAGTTTTATGTGCACATGGAGTTTGGGATCTCGGTTCCAACTGAAAGTTCCAAAATAATGGACCTGCTTGTTTTGTCCCTGTGCAATTTTTTCAAGAATGTTCGTGCATTTCCATTTATTACATTACTAAAATACCTCATAAATGTATAACTACTTCTGGTTGAAAAAAATTGAGTTCGAATCCTGTCGTGGAAATTGACATTGTTAAACTTTTTCAGCGAAAGTTCGGTTATTTATATTCAGAGGTAGGTGGGACGACTTTTGTCTGGAAACTAGGATTCTTTACCTGGCGAACATATGCAATGATATAATACAATGGTCCAATCGCATTAGCTGTATCACTGTTAAGTAAAAACTCAACCCAATACTTCTATTTTTTCTACATTGAATATTTCGATACAGTTTTCAGATCGTGTTTAGTGAAAATATCGAATGGCTTCTGTCGCAGTCACCCTGCTTTCTTCCAGACATCATTTATAGGAAGAAGTAAATGTTGCATGCGAAGGATCCGATAAGCACAGTGTCTTGCAAAAAAACCTATTTTAACCAGTTTTGCTTTTCCTCGGTTTGCATTAAAGAAGATCTTTCAGTTGACTAGTGAGTGCTTCCTATAACAGTATTAAACTTTGGTCATGAGGCCGAGATAAAAATAAATAAATAAAGCTGTTAAGAAGAACCAGAATTTTTCGTTCTTGTAAAGTTGTAGTATAACAATAATAATGCTATGTATAGCTTGAGAAAGCTCTATGATTAATGGTATTAGTATACACGTATGTACAGAAATGTCTTTCAGTAATAATATTGCATATTATTTTCAGCAATAGCTGCACTATCCAGGTATTTGCTTACGCTTGGAATCGCCGAACTTTACATAGTTTCTATATTCGGCATGAAACTCTTTGAGTTTCTTATTCGGCTAAGAAACAATATGGGATAATATCCCTTAACTTAAATAGATGTTATGTTTATAGACATATTTTGGTGACTACCACCACCACCACCACCATCATCATCATCATAAACTGGCTCTTCTATGATGATATAGATTATTGCTAACTGCATAACTTAAACGAAAGCGAACTACGTAATCAGTTAATATGCCAACTCGGCGTGTGTGCGAGAGAGAGAGAGGCGCTTGCTACAAAAGAAGTGTAACAAACGTTTTCTTCGCAGTTGAACTTCAGACAAATGAAGCGCTCCAACTTTAGAGCCGTATGATAAATATACGTCCCTTCCGTTTTGCATAAACATAATTTGATTTGTTATTAATGTAACCACAAGTTCAATAAAACATAACCGCTCGTGATGGCAACAATCCATAGCTTTGTTGCTATGGATTGTTGATAAACCATAGCAAAATAATTGAGAACTACATTAAGCCCGTTTGTAAAAACAGTGAAGTTTTGATGGGCACAGAAGCTTAACGGTTTAGCGTGAAAAATTCGAACTCAGTGGTTGAAAGGCAGGTTATTGTTTTCACTGTTACGTTGTGTAATGAACAAACTTTTTTGATCTCGTGTCATATTTATGACAGACATTTACTTATGACTGCGCTTCACAGTTTTTAGTAATAATAATTTTATTTGTAATTCTAAGTGTGTGCGCGCGCGCTAGAGAGAGGGAGCGAATCCCCTCCCCCCCTCTTTTGTGAAGATTAGGAAACGTGATGTATTGGTTAGTAAAGAAGCTGTTTCACAGGGTGATTCGGATAAGAAGAAACCCTACAGGTGAGATTCATTGCCTAAAGAACTTGTATGAACTCTATTTGGTTAACACTATTCAGGGAGGTATCACATGACTACACTAACGGAAAACTAATGCTGTTAGAGACTGCGTCAGAGACAGCCAGAACTTGGTGAGGTTGCTATGGGAACGGGCATGCGCCTAGAAGGCATTTGTTGGAGCTAGCTGAGGCAGTAAGGTGCTTAATAGTGTGTCTGAATAGTTCTGAATAGTCTTTTTTGTTTCACCTGTTCGATAGGCAGTCTGTGTATTTGTGTACGTTTATTGTCTTTATTCAATTACTTACTCTGATTTTATGTTCGTGATATAAGGAAAGGTTTTCATTTGAGATGACAGTCGCCATCCGCTATCAAACTACCATAAGTGACAAACATGACGGAGAAATCCACATTTCTAGGATATATCGCCCTGGTGGTATTTTCACACCACTTGACCGAAGCTGCTTGGGGAAGGACTAAACCATTGTAGATGGAAGTCTTTCTCTTCCCGCCGTAAGTTTTCGGCGCAACTAAGCCGGGCTTACCTTGGAAACGGAATGAGAAGATGCCAGGCGGAAGACGGGGTCTCGTTGCTCCTCAAAATACTTTTTTAGAGAATATAATCCGACGTTACAACTCATTACGTGAGTACCACACCATTCTGATCTACTCTCTTGTTAATGCATTTCTCACTTTTTAAAACGACTACCTGAGGATAGCACTAAAAATCGTTCCGAACTTCCTCCCTGGAGGTAAAGTTTCTGATGAATTATAAACCATGCAGTGTGGCGAAAAACAACCTGTGTGTGTGAGAGAGAGAGAGGGAGAGAGAAAGATCTTTTTTTCTAAAATAAGGAAAATGCATTAATTTCTTCCTTCATTACACACACGCATACAAAGTATATCAAAATAAATATATTTTGCAATTCAGATTCAAAAGCATGACGGTTTTAATTTTAGAAATATCCTAACTAGTTACAAACATTTACTCTCATAGTTGAGCATTATATGATGATTGTGGCGAGAGAGGAAGACATCTCACATAATACCTGTTGATTTTTCCATATATTACAGAATAAAATATATTTCATTTCACAAACATCATTTTCTGAGCATTCGTATAATTATGGTGAACTACACAGCAGAAAAATGTAAACAAAATTACAAAACATAACGTTACTTGTTTTTAAGCAACTATTGAAGCAAGCCTAATAAAATTGCACGTCTAGTTATAAAATGCCTACCTTTTATACACAAGATGAATACTGGTAAAACTATTATCAACATTTTAATAGATTTCGTGAATTATTTCCGTTTGAGTGTAGCCCTGATTAGTTTCATTAGCTTCCATTTAATTTAGCACTTCATGTATAATTATTGATAATTGTATCGTAGTTGTAACAAAACGTTTTCAGAAGGAGAAAAAAAAAGGGGGGGGGGGATGCTATCTGTTTTTTACTTGAGAAAAGTGGAAAAGTTAATATTTCACAAAACGGGTAAAACAATATATTTTCTTTTGATTGTATTCATATTTGTACCTGCGTTGATGTGAATCGTGAAATCACCATAAATCATTAACTGTGTTAAGCCTACTTACTTTAGAGAAATAATAATTTGCTGAAATGGAGAGGAGAAAAGAAGTGAATACGTTTCTAAAGCAACAGTTGCGGACAATTTTGCTTCGCCCATTTTCTGTATAAACTCCCATATTACTAAATGGCGTATCTCGTTCTGATATCTACCATTCTGGAAGTACAATAAGAATTCACATGTTCTGATTCCAAAACACTGACTTGTTTGTTTAATTCGGAGTATTTTTATTGACAATATTTAACAGAATTTAATAACATTTCCTGTGGTCGGATGGCATTTAAAAATTTTGTGCCTTATTTGAAGGATGGCCTCTGAAATTTGTTCACCACATTAATTTTGGTTTCGATTGAGCTATTTTTATTGCAAAAATGCCATATGTTTCGAAAGGATAGTGATAATTCCACTCTCACTGCAGGGAATTTAATGAAAGTTGGTATGTAGATCTCTAATAAAATTTGTCGAGTTAAGTTTTTGTTGCAATGACCAGTTTAGTGACAAAAATTACGCAAGAGAAAACTATATGATGCAATGCATACATCAACAATGTATCTAGATTCGGTTGTGTGGTAATATGATGCTATTATTAAAATGCAATTACAGTGAAAAACAGAATCTTTTATAATGGTCTCTGTTCATTTTCTTACCTTTTTCTCCTGTAAGATTGTCAATAAGGGTAATATATTTTCTCATTTTTACTTATTATATTGTATTTTAATGAACATTACTATTTGCTACTAATACTAAAATCCAAGGGCGAGTGGGTGTGCTATCCAGTGGCCTGATTAGCCGATAGCTAATGTATCGCCTCTGTAACCAACAGGCTGTTTATTCGAATTCTTCTGTGGCCTATGCTACAGTTGAATGTCTGCGAATATCTTTAGATGGTAGACGATGTTTATCGCCATGTGTGAGACCATCACTCCGATCACTGGAACCAGCCAATGATACATTGGCTGATTCAGAAAGGAACAAAAATTAATTGGCATTTTTATGGCGTATTAATGTAAGCTGTCAGTAAGGTGCTGGAATTGTTTAATCAACTAGATATCGTCTTTGCTCTTGAACCAATAGGCTATATATCCTACTTCTGAATAAATATGAATGTCTTATAGGTAGCAGATGAATTTCATCTTCCAGTGTGAGACTAACATCAAGCTTACTAAAGCTTGAAGCAGTTTGAAAAACACACTCTTTTGGTCCTTGGAGAAGTATTTCCGATTTAAGTAATCCTTGGCCTACAGTATCATTACATTTCAGCCTTTCGTGGGTAGGATTCACGTATAAAATAAAAAAGTATTAAAATTTCTGGTAAGGATTTTTCAATCGTCTTTTTTTTTCTTTTTTTTTTTTAATTTATTCATGAATCTTCCCTGTCAAAACTGAAGTCTAGATGTACTATTGATTTCGGTCTGTTTCTATATCCGTAATATCTTTGAATATCAGAACCAATATTCATGTAACTCTTGTATAGATATCTTGCCGAACTCTTTTACAGTATATAAAAATCGGTAAGAAAAATAATAAAAACGAATTAAGTGTAACCAGCTCTTCGAGAGGAATTTTGAATGATCTAGCAGGAGTGTAGAAGACGTGCGAAATACTTATTAAAAGTATTTCGCGAGTGTAAGTACTGCGTGAGAAGCAAGTTTTATAAGGCGTAATGAGGCGGGAGAAGTTGATATCTTAAATGATTTGGAAATTAGTAAGGTTTGCGGTATCGATGATATATCTCCTTTGGTAGTTAATCGTTCCACTCTTGGTCATCTCAGGGAATCAGAGACATTGGTAATCTTATAGGAAATTTGCAAGATTATTGCAGTTCATTAGTATAATTCATCGCATGGAGAATTAAATTCCAGTTAGTCTAATTTATATTATAGACAAGGCAATGGAGCGATCATTGGGAATCTTATTTATGTCAATGTTGAATATTCTGGATAGGTATCACTTGTTGAGTAGGACAGAACATAGTTTCATCTGTTGGATTCATTAAGGAACGATATATTATATTATTTTTCTCTATTTTTTATGAAAAACTCATGAAATAAAATACACTGCTCGATAAATTTAACAGAAAATGTTTTTCATAAATATTTATTTTTAATAGTTTCTCCCTAGGCAAATATTTCAATAGACATTCTGACATGCAAAGTCAAAGCATCAATAGAAACTACAGAAATCTATAGCTCAACAGATCGCACAAATGCTGCACAGACCTTTACTTGCTTCTTTAAGAGCAGGACACCTAGCGATGTCCTGTCACCAACTGTCTCTATTGGACTACTCAAGGAATGTATCCCATTAACAAACCACTGCAGAGCGTGTCGAAACTGTTGCCATGAACATATGATTTGGAACCCTGAAAATGTGGTGTAGTTCTGTTCTCTGAAAAGTACTTTTAGCTACAAACGGATTCTAGACTTTATTTGATCTGGAAAGAACGAGGAATGTGGTACTATCCTTCCAACAAGTGCACCCTTCTTCATGTTTTAGATAGGTATACCATAACTGCATAGTGGTATCGACAACAGATCCTCAAGACCTATATACGATTTTGTACGGGTGCGGTTTGCGCAGACTTCTTTTCATTCCTGACAGTGACACCGCCCATAGATCTCAAGTGGTGGAGTATCTTTAGACTATTGGTGTCCGACGACTGCTGTGACCAGCACGATCATCAGGCTTAAATCCGATGGAACAAGTGTGGGACGCCCTTGGACGTCGCAATTCCTACCGACAGCCACCGCCTCTGTCACTTGGTGAGCTAGTCTGCACTTATGGAAGAATGGGATTGGTTGCCACAGAATCTTATAAACACTCTTATATATGGCTCGCTGCTTTCAGGCCTATTTAGCCGTTAGAGATGCCGTACTGATGTTATATGACCATAGAACCTCTGCTATTAATGGCTCACGCAAAAAAGTTAAGCAAGTTTGAGCGCGATTGGTAGTTGGAAGGGGAACAATCGTTCGATGCTGTTGGCACACGCTCCCTCGATGAGTCCTTGGACTCCCTGGAGGTGTCAAATAATAATATTGTGTCGACGTCTGTAATGTGATCTTTTTGATAATTCTTATACACAGCTGTGTAATGTCTCTTATACCTATCCAACTTTTCTCGCAGTCTCCTCAATTTAGTTATTCTGTTGTACACCAACATACCTAATTTTGTTCAGTAGTGTAAACTATGGTAGAGCTAAGATGTGCTTTATTCAGATTGCATGAATGCATTCCACGCAACTTGCTGGTTAAAATACGACAAATAGGTATTCATGTTTACGTAACTAACTGGAAAACTGTTTCACTGATAGACGACCTATCGTGCTTAAACTGGAGCCTTCTAAGAGCTAGTTGGTTTGGCGAGAGAATATCCCTGATTCGGTGTGAGATTGTTTGTTAGTTAATATATTCATAAATGGTTGAGGTGCAAATATTAAGAGTAAAATTTCTTTCTTTGCTGATGACATGAAGTTGGGGAAAAGTGATGATGTCAGTTCTTTACAAATGACATAAAAGACTGGAAGAGAACTTAAATTGCGAACAAATGTATGTATATGAGATTTGGTAAGAAAGTAGTATTAGTTGGATATTAGGTATTAGATGAACGGACAGGTTTTAAAAAGAGTTGATGAATACGGGGATTTGAGTATTTTGGTTGACAGGGAATTTTAAAATCAAGAATCATATCGGAAAGTCGACTAGTAAATCAGAGCAGATTGTATGACTGAAAGAAAAAATTATAATACAATGCATGTATACGATCAGCTAATATAGGATTATAGTTCACCGTCAGCTTTACTCACGCAGGATTTTAATGGTGTCAAGAAAATCGAAGGTGTTGAGGGAAGATTCGTTAAGTGCTAGGACAAATTGTATTGTGGCATTTATAAGAATCGGCTTAGTTAGGTGAAATTTGTTGGTGCTATCTTATAGGAGACAGCGATTTCAAATAAAGTTTAGTTATAACAGGAGTTGCACTTTTCTGAACCGGGATCTATTGGGGGCATAATAAGAAGAGAGAACAAATATACGAAGGTTTTTCTTCTTTTTTTTTTTTTTTCCAGTGAGAGTTGACGGTTAGCAATATTATTACGAAACGAAAGGCTTAGACCATAGCTATTGATGTTGTGTAGGTTAATGAGAAAGTGTGTATTAATTATTATCTAATTTAAAATTGAACATTTTGATGTTATATGCTTGTCTATAAATATCTGTGTATGAAATAAAATAAAATATAAAAGATATGCGAAAAATTGAAGGGGGGGAGGGGTGTAAGCTGTGAGCAGGAATTCGCACACCAGCTGATGTATGGGATGGTAACTTTGTTATACGCGTTGCTTTGGTCATAGTGTTAACTGCTCACTATATGATTCACAAACTGTTCATTTTTTTTTTTTTTTTTACAGCACTGAGTTGGTTGGACATACACTGTGGCTGAGAGCGTTGGTTTTTCGCCGAGTACTCTGGTCTGGTTTTTATCTTTACAAACATAACATTGACCATAAACACATTTATTAGTAATTACATGCTGTAAAAGCATCAAATATGAATTTGGATAATTAGTGAGTAGGCATACGCCGTTGCCATCTGTCTTTATTTGAGTTTCCTAGCGGAATGCCGATAATAACTTACATGAGAAATATAGTCTCAGCACATGATTATCATAAAATAATTACAATATTTGTAATTATTTTCAGGCCTATTTTCAAATAGCATTTTGTGTAGCATTTTCAAAACTTTTAAAGCGTCTTCTAGAAATTAGAGATCATTAGAAAATGTATTTGTATTCACTGTTTAATATAACTAGTCCTTGGAAATTAGCTTTAGTATAAGTCAAGCCTGTTTTTAAGGCCTAGCTATTATATTTGCCATTATCAATAATTGATAGATCAGTTTGGCCACAGTTGCATTTCCATATTAATGAATAATGTATTAACGTGAAATATCAACCACAGATACATTTTTATTACTCTAAGAAGACATACTAAATAATGTAATATATCGTTAAAGCTTAATTATAATAACAACCTCTTTAGTTGTTGAACCCACATTTTTTATATATTTTTTTAATTTACATAATACGACTAATATGTTATGTTCTTTTTTCCCAATAAGTTGATTTAAATTCAGCTATTCTATGGCATTTCAAAAGAAGTTACTTTTGAAGATTTACTTTTGAAGTTTTATATTGCAAACGTTATTGTGTCCATGTCGTTTAGCGTAGGGATTATTATTCTTACTTAAATAAATTTTGACCATATAAAATCAACAAGAATTTCGTAATCTTTATCTGGCCGATCTCTGAGAAAAATCTGCAGTTCGCAACAGCGCTCTCAGGCTAATCAAACCCCAGTAAAACCTATTAAGACCAAACATTTCACTTTTTCAAGTCAATTAAAGCCTCTAGTAAATGTCGTAATGACGGTCTTGAGAAACGCTTAACCGGACTGGTCTAGTTGACCGAGGCCTTCGAAAGGCTTGGCTAACTATTTTTCGAAACTTCTTGTTGAAGTGTTACAGAGAAAATTATCAGTTTGCCTATTTGGCTGTAAAATATGTATCATTTTCTTGTTTATTAAATAAGTTGCAATGTCAAATAAAGCATTTTTCATAAGAATAATCTCTCTGATAATCCTTTTACTGTTTTTACTGTTTTATGTTTTTCATAAATGTGTTGTATGCTCAGTACACAAAATATCAGACATTCTTATAATATAAATGGGATTTATCAATTACATATAACTAGTCACGTACCAAGCACCAGCAATAAAGAGGTAGTAGACCAGTTTGGTATAGGCAAAGCTTGTGATCTGAGTGACTTCGAACGGAGATAACTGGCAGCATACAGGTTGTTAATAGCAGCTCCGAAACTATTAACTAGGATGGCCGCGTGTAATAGTATCTTGTATACCGAGAATAGTGTGATAAAGAGAAAACACGAAGTTAACTGGAGCGCTTAAGGTGAAAGTCAAATAACTGAGATGAGGTCCCCGCATAGCATTTTAAGGAATACGCAGAACGATTGGAGCTTCTAAAGTAATATCGAATCCTCACCATCGTGTGATGTGCCTCGTAAGTAAACGAAATTAGGACTTAGCCGATCAAACTGCCATCTGTATTGGCCTAAACCATAAACAACAATGATGATACAATTCTATGCCGGCTGGGGTGTCCCGGTTAAACAAAGGGCTCTGCCGTTTTCTTAAGGGAACCAGGCGAACAGTGAAAAGCTAACTACTGGAGCAAGCACAACGTTAGAGGAATTGAAAATAGGAGCCATCACATTAATAAGAATTATCAACGGAAATGTGGTAGTATGGCAAAATTGCTAGAAATGTACCACATGGACATAACTGGTACTGAGAGGAAGAAGATCAGAACAAGCGAATACCGCTTGTTCTGATATTCTTCCTCTGTATATTCGAGCAATAGTAATCTGAGCAAGGAAGGAGTAGAGATAGCATTCAACACCAAACATGAAGATAAACTCTCGATTGG
The DNA here is from genome assembly GCF_054136105.1 of Typopeltis vanoorti. Classification (NCBI taxonomy): domain Eukaryota; kingdom Metazoa; phylum Arthropoda; class Arachnida; order Uropygi; family Thelyphonidae; genus Typopeltis; species Typopeltis vanoorti. The sequence continues at coordinate 18,643,600 of NC_143555.1, read as the reverse complement.
TATGCATTTTCAAGTAGAGTTATGTGGGCAAATTTCAATAGGGGGGAATTGGACAATGAAAGGTTCTCCTACGGAAGATGTGGAGGAATTTTTCAGTCATTAGAGAAAGTAGCTGATATAAAGAAAATAGAAAACCTGGTTCCTTGTTGGAGATTTAAACAGCAATGTAGGAAATGAATATACTATGCATGTAGAAATGTTTCGGGAAAATAACATAGTCTTATTGAGTATGTTATTGTTGATAGCGATATCTTTACACTAGTTAATACAAGTGTATACAGTCGATTTGAAATTGCAGCTGATCATGACTCACTTTTAAGCAGGATAAAATTAATATCGTATTGATAAGAAAAAAATAAATATATATAAGAAAGTTTTAAAAAAATAATTAAATTCCTTTACAGGTGAAGTGAATACTCAACTATAAAAATATTCCAGAAAAACAGTTTCAAAAACTTGTTTTTCAGACTCTCTGAGTCTGAAGAACTGAAGAAATCATTGATTCATATAGAGAGGAATGTGGTGAAGTTCTTTTCATCGGGATAAAAAATGAGAATTCAATGATGGACATCAGTTAGAGACAGTCCTGGAAAAAAAGAAAGCATATCGAAAGTTCTTTGCATATAAGCCAGAAGTTGTTGTCCTGCGAGAGGACAGAGCTAAGCTTTGTACAAAAGCAAATAAAAGTCATGGGCAAACTTTGGTAAGAATATGAAATACATAGATAAAGTGGCGAACTATTTTGAAGGCTATGGAAGAAGCTTCTTAATAGAGGAAAGAGTACTATAAAAAGATTAGAGATGATAAAGATATTCTGGATGTATGGAATAATTAATGTGAAAACTTATTTAAATTATTAGAGGGATAGAACTGTAGTGGGAAATATTCATGATGAATGCAGTCGTAAGTGCAGATCAATCCTTGAAGTAGAAAAGCCATCAAAAACGAGAAATGTGAAAGGGCAGTTGGAGTAGATAATATTTATCCATAAATGCCCAATAAGGATGTATAGGAATTTTACTGTAGCTGAACTGCATAATTCAGAAGGATTGGTCAGATTCGGATGATTGAAGTACGTGGGTGGTCTGAAAGGTTCTCGGTCCAACAATGAAAAAACCAATTTATAATTTCAAAATTATTATTTATTTTTCAACATATTCTTCCTTAAGACTAATACATTTATTCCAGCGCCATTATCCCGTCCCTGTAGTGTTCCCAGTAAGATCTGCAAAATACCCCTCTACAGCTGCAATCACCTCTTGATTCGAAGAAAAACGCTGACCAGCGAGGAAGATTTTTAGTTTTGGGAAAAGAAAAATTAAGATGGAGCCAAATCTAGGGAATAGGGTGGGTGTTCCAACAATTTATAGTGCAGATCCCTTAATTTTTCCAAAACACCTTTGTGGGTAGGTACATTGTCCTGATGAAAGATGATTTTTAACCGTCTAGTCTGGTTAAAAGATCGGAATACTATTCCCCGGTTATTATTTTACCCTTTTCAAGATAATTAATAAACAAAATGCCTTTAGCATCCCAAAACACCGATGCCATGACTTTGTCTTCTTTGGCGCTGAACAACTGGCTTCTGTCCACTGTTTTGACTGCTGTTTGGATTCTGGTGTGTAATGGTGAATCCAAGTCTCATCCATAGTAAATCGACACACAAAATCAGTTTTATTCTTGTTAAAACGCTCCAAGCACTGTTCAGAGATTTTCATGCAAGTGAGGCACCCATCTTGCTCAAAGCTTTTTCATTTGCAATTCTTCATGCAAAATATATCCTACACGTTCTTTTAAAATGCCTATAATCTCAGAAATTTCATGCACTTTGACTCGCCGGTCACCCAGCAGCATATCGTGCACTTGATCAATGATTTCTGGTGTTGTTACTTTTTGGACGTCCTTCACATGGATTATCTTCAGGACTGGTACGTCCACGTTTAGACTCGGCAGCCCATTTCTTAATTGCCAAAAATGAAGGAGAAGAGTGCCCATAAACTTTTATGGACAACGAATGAATTTCTGTTGGCGTTTTAAACCTTCTTTTACAAAGATTTTTATAATCGCACGATACTGAATTTTACCCATTTCAAGGGATACACACAACACTTTTGCTTCAGACTGCTGTATAAAAAAAACTACTTGAGTGACTTGCAATGTTACATGGATGCTTATGACAGATGTACCAACTTAGAAAAAAAAAATCTTGCAGATAATGTTGCTATCTATGGTGGAGGCCGAGAACTTTTCAGACCACCCATGTAGAGCGCCTATAGAGGAAAATAAAACAATGCGAGAATTACAGAGGAATTTCCCTACCGGTGTTCCAGGTAGAGAATCTCATTAGTGAAATTTCTCTGTAATTCAGATTTATAGAAGCATACTCCAGAAGAGGCTATGAAAGGGTGTGGAAGAAAAGTGAAGAAGAACAATCTATATTCAGGAAATTCGATCACATTTTCAGTTCGTGACAAATAGTTCAAAAATTCTTGGAATATAACAAGAATCTATATTTAAGTTTTGTAGATCTGGAAAACGCATACGACAAGGTGGCAAGAGGAAATCATTTCAAAACGCTACAGTTATATGAATTAAATGATCTTTATGCAGAACAATATATAATCTATATTTATCTAGTAAGTCAGCAGTTAGACTTGAAGACAGTTCAGGCAGAGAACATGGTTTCATGTAAAACCAGATATAAGACAAAGGTGCACGCGATCTGTACTATTATTCATCATCTATATGATATTAACATAATTCTAAAATCGGATATATCAAACTTAGATCTTTGCTTTATGCAGATAACGATGTACTCTTAAATAAATCCAGTACAAGTGTCCAAGATTCCTTAACTAAATTGTGTGACAGATTTGGCCTGAAAACAGACTGGAACATGGAAAACTTCAGATGCATTCTCAATGGAGAACCTATAGAACAAAATATTTCAGCTATTTAGACACAATTTTTAGTGAAGATGGAAAATTAAATATGGAAGTGAGAAATGGAATAATCACTGGTATGGGAAAAACCAGTTGAATAAATTTATATGGAATACGAAATTACCAAAATTATCCAAAATACTAAACTACGCAGTATACAAGATAGTGTTCAAACCAATTTTAATTTATCGATGTGAAAGTTGGGTTAGAAATAATACAGTCGATCGAGTTCTAACAACTACAGGTATAAGAATTCTGAGAAAAAATTAGAAGAGTAAGCACATGGCATAACTGACATAACCATATTAAAAATGAAAATAATAGGAAGGAACCTTGTATTTTTAGAATTCAAAATAAGCAGAGTTAATCAAATTTTCATAATCACTTAAACAGAATGGGGGAGGAAATGCTACAAAAGTATATGTTTGATTCCAGCATGACAGGAAAAAGACTCCAGAGGAAGATCAATATCTAGAGCAGTGGTTCTTAACCTTTTCAAAGTCACGGAACATTTTTGATTATAAGAAAAATTTGGGGAACACCAAAAGCATTAGGGTCATAAACCTAACAATAAAAATATGCATGGACTTGCCTTTTATAAAAATGAAACTTATTTTAATGCGACGCTTGAGCTTTTCGGCTTTTGCAGATTTCAGCAATATCAGGTCCAATATGTGATATAGCTACCCTCATTTCTTTGTCTATATTAGTAAGTCTTTCACGTTTTTTTAGTTTTTATATGGGTTAATATTGAGAAACAGAGCTCACACAAATATGATGTTGAAAACTGTAACAAAATTTTGTCATAATTGTGTGTATTTAAGGAAGGAAAGTAACTTGAAATATTTTCTTCCAATATTGTTAATTGTTCTGTTATAACGGAAATAATTCCATCGACATTTTTATTCAGTGTAGCCAATTACACTTAGAACTGTGTCATGTGACATTTTTCACCGGCGGAACACTTGTAACCAGTTCGCGGAACAAAATTGTTCCGGGAACACCGATTAAGAACCCCTGATCTAGATGGATTGATGCAGTCAGAGTACCCTATACGACAGAAATATATGACAAATTGGAGTGCAGATGAGTGATGGATTAATTTCGAAAAAAAATTTTGATAGATAATTAATAATAATGTAAACAATCATGCAATACTGTGACAGTATTCCCCCTCTTCTCATTTTCTGATATGTACTAATGGTGATGATGTTTGATGACCAACTTCTGATGTAATACAGAAATATCTAATAAATCTGAAAGGCGGATGAAGGATCGACATAATCATAGAAAGTCCTGTGAACGTGCTAATTGGTCAAAACAAAAAAACACCCAATGTTCCTGAAGGGATATCAGCATAGAAATTTTACATGAAATTCCACTTCGTTATTTCATGCGGTCGAAGGAACAAGGATATGTCGAAAACAACATGAAGCCACGGAACCATCAGGCATGATTTGGAAGAGCCATGTAAAGCGGAAAAATATGGTCAGCGTTTTATTGATACCAGTACGAAAAGTGCTAAATGGCCCCGTCTACCTTGAAACGTCATTTACCCCCTTCTACCTTGAAACGTCGTTCATATTTTAGTATTTACCTTGAGCGCAACTGATTGGGTTATCCTTCCAATAGGATAACGCGCTATGTCTCCGCGCGTCATCCGGGAATGGACACTGAAACATTACTGACTTTACCATAATGGATTGCCTCTCTCAGTGATAGTGACACCGCTAGGCTGGTAAATTCGATGATGCCATAAAAACTCATCATGCCTGTTTGGAGTATGTTATGGAATGCTTCGAGAACCTCGTGTAGCCACTGCTCAGTGTATCGCAGCACTGATCCAAGAAGTTCTTGTACACCGAGTTTATTCAGTGTATATTATTCATATTAATCTATGCTGTGTTCTAAATGATATAAAATGGTCACTGGCATACCATAAAAAAAAAAAAGCGATATATTTCCACAGCACATAATATGAGATTTTCCTCGGTTATATAAAATATTTGTGCTTTTGAAGATGGATTTTCTGGCATTGCCAACACATTAATAAGAATATCTGTACCGATCCATACATTTCTGATATGTTCAAAAGTAGGAAATTATTTGTAAAAAATCATCACATGTCCTTCCTAATTTTGGAGCTCCCCCCCCCTCCACACTTTACTGAAATTGCGAATCTACAGTAGAAGATCCCGTAGCGATATCAGACAGACAATATAAGTTGCTTAGAAAGAATTTTAGTACGCTACTTTTATTTCCGATTTTCTACACTTTAGAAACAATGCTGTTACTGAAATTTTAAAATAAAACTTACTGATGAAAGAACTCATTAAACAACACAAAATTCTATTATTTTCTACTAGTATATACTCTAGTGTGCAAATACAGCAGTAGGAAATAGTGACAAAACTGCCCTTGACAGTGTATCAGTGTAATTTATTTGTTAGTTACTGGCAGAAGGGCTCTGACATCAAAGGGATTCTTCCTCCCCTCTTCCAGCTAGAGGCCAAATCTCTAAAATATGTTAGGATGATTAGAAATTGATCTCGGTTTTGTGACTTCTTTTTCTTCATGGGCCGGTGCCGTAAATCGATACTTCTTATTCTGCTATCCGAAACCAGATGGCTAAGTAACTGGTAGTCAATTTCTTTGATAAGCAGCTGTGATTTTGTGCTAGTTTTTAGTTTATTTTATAGTGTAGTTTTCTATAGTAAACTTAGAGAATCTGTAGAGAATAGTAGGAATCTATACCGGAATAGTCTGCCAGAAACATGTACTTAATCTGAAATGTGCACAGCTGAAAAGAGAATGCATATGATTGTTGGCACTGTTCGTGAAGATCGCTTTTTACTAAGGAGAGGATATTGTTATTCGATAAACGAGTGGTCTCAGAATTTGAAGAAAAGATGACGTACAGAAGAGAAGATATTTTTAGAAAAAAAATGAATGATGGAAAATACTCAGTAAAATGGGATCGTGCTTTGGTTTGTATGCAGATCTTCAGACTAAGTATTCCGAAAAGAACACATGCTGTATGATACTCTCAGTTTTTATGAGAAGTCTATGAGAGGCCGCATGCTAAAAAATACAGCCATAAGTGGATCTCATTTCGGTAATATCTTCATTAACACAAGCGTTAATGAATATTACTCCAAAATAAAAATATTTTTACTGCTACAGTAATTAATCTGAATGTTATTGGAATAGAATTAGTATGGACTCGTTTCTTCATTGTCATGTCTTCTCAAAAAATCGACACATTATATCATTGGCAGTTAGAGGATTTACAGGTAGTACCATCAAACTCAACTCGTAGTCTTTTTTTTATTTTTTATTTTTTCATTTGGACTGTGCACGATGACGTACCGAAGGGATACGATACAAGCACGAGGAATCCTTGGTCATTCACTAAATTTGAAATAACAAAACTGAAAGCTATTCTGGCAAAGCTGTTCCTAAAAAGACGAAGTACATATGGTTCAGTGTTTTCCATCACACCATTCTTATTTCAAATCTAGAATTTCAAATTCAATTATATTCTAGAAAGAATATAATAAAAAAAATCGGGTTTCAGCGATGTGCTCTGTGTGAATTATCTTTCTGTCTTTCTTTTTTTTACAACATAACTGAAAGAGTTACTAATGGTAAAGTAGCGCTTGGTTTCTATCAAGGGGCGTAATGCAGTTGAGAATGGCTGAAGTTAGTGAGAGAGCAGGATCATAAATAATTTCAGCTTCTTGGGATAACACGTTTTTAAATTGTATAATCTGTTGACCATAATCATTAAAGCCTTTCTAATTTCTTAATAAAAATTCAAATTCCTGTTCAATCCAAGGTTTTTAAAACACTTGAAGTAATCCGCGAAGAGAAATTTAACTCTTAAAAAGCATCGAGGATTTTTTTTGCCTTTCCAGTCATCACGAGTTTCAGTTTCAGCTGCGTTGTTTTTTAACTCATCTTTGCTTAAATACTGTAATATTTCTAGAAAGAATACAATAAAAAAAATCGGGTTTCATCGCAGTCAGCGCAGTGCTCTGTGCGAGTTGTCTTTCTTTCTTTCTTTTTTTTTTTTTCTGCAACAGTCACTTTATAAACTGGAATATTCTCGCATGCAGTCCTGTAAACAGTGTAATTATGTAGCTTGAAGATGGCATGCTCATTCAATGCCTGCTCAAAATTCCGTCATTTATTTACCTAGATTTTTATTATATATATATTTTTAGAAATAGTCTAACATACTAGTATCTACCAAAATTAATAGGATTGAAAATTGAATTGAAAAGAAATCTTCGGGATTATCGCTACATTATACCTCTCTGTTCTACTAAGAATGAGAGTAGTCCAAAATGCTAAGAAAATTGATGGAAACAAAGTAAATAAGATAATGAACTTAATTTCGATAAGAAGAGTAAGAAATTACTTGTCACCACTGTGCATTCTAGGTTGCAGTGTACTAGAATGATCGGAATTTTAGACTAGAGAGTCATATCGTCTAGAAAGGTTTGGGAAAATATATTTTTACTATAGTTCGTAATTGGAATGGATGATCACACCTCAGTGAGCAGTTTGTAACGGTACTTCTGTATTTTTCCATAAAAACGTTTCAAAATTTCGGCTTATGTTTTTATATATATACTAGGGGGCTCCTCCCCCCTGATGCCCACGGCGCCCAACCCCCCCCCCCCCGAGTTCTGGACTGGTAGGCCGGTTCTCTTTGAATTCTGATGACTCGAATTTTGAAAACTTGAAAGGGGTACCGCCCCCCATGGCGCCTTCAGCACCCCCCCCCCCGAGTTCCGGACTGGTAGGCTGGTTCTCCTTGAATTCTGATGACTCAAATTTTGAAGACTCGACACTGAGGCTAGCCCATGAGTTTCAAAACGTGATACGAAAACGTTACAAAAAAAGGCTTATCATTTTATATTATAGAGTAGATATATACCAGTATATATATATTTTTTTCTCCGAGGGTTTTTGCGTATTATTTTTACTCCATAATACGCAGGTAAAGTAAGAACTTATTAATACTCAGTACGTAGATCGTCTCTGTTTGTTAGATAGTAGCTCGAAAACCAGTGTTGAGATATTACTTTAAAATTATGCAATCTACCAAGACCTGTCCATAGAATGCACTCTGTCTACAGTGATCGATGGAAGCAACTTTATCCCATAAGGCTGATTTTGGTCACGTGGTTTAGGTGTGTTGTGATGCTACTGAAAGTAAACCGACCAGTCCGATGCATCTGTGATAAGGTTTTCCTCCCAGAAACCATGGGCTGTTCTTCCAATAAACACATGCTTCCTCACACTTGCAATAAAGATGCCCTATAATAGATCGTTTGCTCGTTAAATAACGAGATAGACTTTTTACAGGCGTATTATAAATGCAGTTGGGCAAAATAATATATCATCCTAACCTAGAATGTGCTCTTTCCAGTGAAATGTGCGCGTTGCGATAGCTTCATTAGTACTCACGTAGACGCCATTTGAATGAGACTCTGTTAAGTGTCTCGTGTCAAAAATTCGAAAATGGAACAGTAAGAATGACCAAGATCATACCAATTTCGAGAGAATCGTGACTGATCACGAACCGTGGGGCTTCCGATATGACTCACAAACAAAATTGCAAAGCATGGAATGGAGATCACGATGTCTCAAAGACATCAAAAAGTTCGACTGCAAAAGAAGTCTCGTGAAAACAAGGCTCATTTTTTTCCGACATTCATGGAATTGTTTTCATAAGGAATTTATACCCGAGGATCAAATGGTTAACATTCATTACTATCTTAGAGTCGTGCATAAGGTAAGTAAGAAGGGAGCAGTACCGAACAAACAGGTGGCTGTTTCTGCATTACAATGTGCCTGCACATTATGCGTTAAACGTGAAAAAGTTTTTCCTCCACGTCCATCACAGTGTGCAAACCCCGAATTTTTTTTTTTTCCAAAACTGAAAACGAAATTCAAAGGACGCCGGTTTGAGTCAAAGGAGGTTACCCAGAAGAGTATGACTGCCGAAAAACTCTATACCTTTATACGCCTACCAGAGGTGTTTCAGAAATTTGTATGAATGATGTCTTAATAAATAATTCATTTTCTTGTATTTGCTCTTTTTATACGAATTTTGTCTCGGTAATTAACGACATATAGTGTATATAATACCTGCCACTGTCTTCTGGTGAGAGAGAGAGTGATCAAGATTAAGATTAGCCTACCCAAAATCATTGGAAAAAGACGAGCAAGTAGAGGAAGAGATTGGCACATGGAATCTTGAACGTCAAAAACCTATTTTAAGTAGTTCTGCTTTACTTGTCAAGACCCAGAATTATCATACTGCGCAGAAATTTGTATTATTTTATTCTGATTTCAGCTGACCGAACAGTTTATTGATAGTATGGAAGCAACGAATTAGATACACATATGAAAAGGAAGAAGTCAAAAGCTCGTAACTGGAATGGAGGGGCACACCTCAGCGAGCTCATAACGTTGTAACCGGTTGGTATTTCTGTATTTTTCCATTTAAGGTACGATTCACTAAGAGCACAAACATCATATGGATAATTAGCTGGTGATTTTGTTGCTTTCTTTCTTTAATAGGGAGCTATTATCGAGTTCGTGTAGCAGGAAATGAGAATATTATACGAATCTTATTCTACTGGACGCATGAGGAATTTAACGAAGAATACGAGCTGTTTTGTTCATCTTTTCCTTTCCAGATAATCAGGTTATTCAGAAATGGTAGACATTATGGTTTAAAATGTGAAGTTAATAGCACTAGGGATACTTGAGTAAGAGCAGAGATTAACGAAGCTGTGTCGCAGAATAGATCCGATTTAGCATTTGAATAAAGAATCTTGAATTTCAGCTGACGTTAGTTACTGCTGATGTTTGTGAAATCCTTGTTCATTTCGGCACTGCACAGTATAACTTGATAATTTCCTGGGTTGGAAGTTCACGATTCTCAGTGTAGTTGGCGTATGCTACGCTGTCTAATGTTCTCTCAATATCAAAAGTGTAATTGCGTATTGCTTCAATATCGAACAGCACTGCTTCCGAATGTGTAGCACATCTTGATACCAGCTATAGACATAGTTTACATATTCCAGATTTACAGCACTCATGAAAAAGTAACTGTGGAGCGGGAAATAATTTTTGTTCTAACGCGTGATAACGATGTTTGTCAAGTTCCCACAATATGAAATTTGAACATTACAATAACAAATATTGCTACAATAACCTGGTTATCAATGTTTTTTTTTTGAAGAATCTACTTTTTCCAGTTCAAAACATTACTGTAGTATTCGATCTGTTTCCCAGATTTTATCGCTCTAAACCCTTTCATTGAAAAATAGAATTTGCGAATCAGTTTCTCCTAAAATAACTTTCCTTTCCAGCATCCCATAAAGCAATATCCCCCGGCTCCTCCAAATTTTAAAGAATCGACGTGTCTTTTGATTGAAGAAACCAGAATTAGAATCCCATCTATGGAATCTTTACGAAGACTTTTCAACTAAAGATTAGTTAGCCAATCTCACTGAAGCGAAAGGTTTTCTTTACATAAAACCAACCGATGCAGACACTCAGTTTACATTATGGTGCGCCTATTATAATTATAATTATCTCCATTACGTCCGAAAACTCATCGCGAGAGGCCTACGCTAACGATTATTCACATAATATTTATCATATCTCTCCTTAAACTCATTCGATGAGAACGGATTCACGACTGCCTCTGGTCATCCATTCCACTCATTCCTAACTAAGCAAAAATCTATTCCTAGCATCCCTACTAACACATTTATTCATCTTCTTTGAATGAATCTTGGTTATTTCCCTTAGTGTAGAACTCCTTTAGCAACCTATATGTTTCTGTATACTTCTTAACCCACCCACACACACACACACACCCACACACCCACACCCACACCCACCCACCCACACACACACACACACACACACACACACACACACACACACACACACACACACACACACACACGTTCAATGTATCCTCATAGGAAGAATTCCACAGACCTGTTCACTATTTGCTCTCCAACCTCTAAATCCTAAGAAACTAAGGTAACCAAATCTGTGGTGATCAATGATCAATCCATTCCTAGCATCCCTACTAACACATTTATTCATCTTCTTTGAATGAATCTTGGTTATTTCCCTTAGTGTAGAACTCCTTTAGCAACCTATATGTTTCTGTATACTTCTTAACCCACACACACACACACACACACACACACACACACACACACACACACACACACACACACACACACACGTTCAATGTATCCTCATAGGAAGAATTCCACAGACCTGTTCACTATTTGCTCTCCAACCACTAAATCCTAAGAAACTAAGGTAACCAAATCTGTGGTGATAAATGTTGCCATACTTCAAATTTTCCCAAATAGTATTTATGATATAAAAATGACTGTGAGTATGCAGCATTTAAGTCTTATGTAGATCTATGTACATCTATCTATATCTTATGTAGATCTATATTTTATACTTTTTTTTAATCTGGAATAATGTGGAATGTTCGCCTTTCATTGATACTTTAATTACCATGTTCTGAAAAAAATTTTTGCATTATCTGTTAGTAGAGATTTCTAAAAAAGTATTTTTGTCAAAGCAGTTTTGGAACGGTTAATGAGCAATTATTTATTGGCTCCCTTTTATCTTATATAAAATCGGTCTGTGTATGCAAGTAAAAACGTTCTTAGAAATGATTTGATGGAATATCTGTGAAAGTATTTATGGCCTCTAAGAGCTGATTCAGTCTGTACTAAATAAAAATGATGTACGAATGTGGAACATTTTATCTTCTAATATCGTTCAGTAGTTTAATAATCCCACTGTAAAATATGAAACATAAAAATACTTAATTCTTTATTAAGAATGTCGGAATTTTTGTACGGTATCTAGCTGTTCTTTAAAGAATTTTTAGCAGTGATTCACAAGTGCTGACAATCACACAGTTCTTTACATCACGGATTTACATATTTGCAGCGTAGTTCGAATTATGTTTCTTCCTCAAAAGAAAAAGTGTCTATTGAATTCACTTGAATTGGTTACGTTGTTTGAAATTACGAACTAAGGCTATGAGGCTAGCGTATTTATGTTCGTTAATTGCCTACATTCTTCTGGATAGTCTGATGTTTTGAGGGATGAAAAACCCGCATTTCAGGGAGGAGACACCCTATAACCTTTGTATGACATTGACTAATATTCGTTCATGAATTATCTGCTAATTAAGAATTAATTAGAAAACAAATAATAACGCAATTGAAAAATGTGTTAAGGGTTTATTTTTCCCATTTTTAAACATTTAAATCGTATATATTTTATGTGCACTTGCTATTAGGAACAGAACAGACATAGATGTTTTACACGTCTTACATTGAAGGAAATGAAGTATGTTATTCTTCATTGCTCAGTTACTTCAGTGGCTACAATAATGAAAACTTATTACGATAAGAGGAAAGAAGCAAATACTGTAATATGAAGCGTGGTGAATCAGTGCTGGGATACTGTGGCCATGGCGCTTCAGAAGGAACGACTGAATGAATGAAAGAAGAAACAAGCTATCATTTTGGTCATGTATAGTGTGTGTGTGTGTGTGTGTGTGTGTGTGTGTGTGTGTGTGTGTGTGTGTGTGTGTGTGTGTGTGTAAAGAGAGAGAGAAAGAACGAGAAATTTGATGAAATTGACTAAATATTTACTCATGTTTTTCCTGTCAAAAATTAGTAGAGGTGAGGCATGCCATTAGTTTTACAAGTAACATACTTATGTTTCACTTACAATCAGTGGCGGCTCGTGGCTTGAAATCGTGGGGGTGCTGCAACTTTCGAAATATACATACACACTGTCAGTACAGTGTATACATGTTTGGATAAAATATCAAAATTATGGTAAAAATTCAAAAAAAAAATTAAACATGAAAAAATATTGTTTATTATCGATAAAATTATACAGTTTGGTATAATTCAAAATTACTGAAAAATAAAATTCATTCTTCTTGTTTTGTTTCGAGCGAAAAAGTCAATAACTTTTTCCTTGATGTTTGTGTGAATAGTGCTCCTCAGAAATGTTTTTATTCTCTTTAATGTTGAAAAACAGCGTTCAGGCTCTGATGTAGTCATAGGAATTGTCAAGAGAATTTTATCAATACAGTAATTTCACTAAGAACACAATCTAAATTATTTTCTGTTATAAATTTTAACAAGTCAATTAATTTACAATAATCATGCATGTCGGGTCTACTGTAGAATACTCGAAGTTCAGTTTCAAGTTTTTCGCCGTTGATAATGGGATATGCTTCAGTGGTCAATTTTATTTCTTCTGTAGGCAATTTATTCTTAAAATTAGCTAATTTATCTTTGTTAAATAATTTAGAAGCTACTAAATGTTTAGTGAAATTTCCTCTATATCAACACATATGCAGTCACATACTTCCTTTGATTCAGCAGTGAGCGTCTTTGAAGGATTCTCACAGTAGATTGAATTTCTTATTGCCAAAATAGCAGTTTTAAAATTTACTATATATTCGTGTACTTTGAATACATCAATTTCACGAGATTACATTTGATTGTAAATTACTTCAACATGAGGCATTTCTGAGGTCATAATTGTCAATAACCCCAATAATGTTCTAAAATAAAAACTATAACAAATGTTATGTCTTTAATTGTAATGTCCAAATATTTAAAGAGACGGAGCAAACACAATAAACACTACGAACACTCTACTACTGCCGCAAACTGCATATAAACAACAGTGGAACTGCGCGACGGACAGTGCGCATTACGCTAATTGCTCGCATCTCACCATGACGTGCATGTGCTTCCGCGCGTAGCAATATGACACTGGTAAACACAGTGCTGCTAGCGTCCTTCGTCCTCCTCAATGCGACAATGCCCTTTGCCATAGTGCGTTACCCTGTTGCAATTGTCCATCACATGTAAATGATAAAAATGTATGGATGTAACTTAGTTGGCAGAGGTGTTCAGGCAGGTCGCACCATCAGCCCTTGCTTTATTGTTATCAAAGGAACCAAGGCATACCAGAAAAACGTGCAGCAAACCGTTATTCTTCCGACTTGCATTGTTGTGACCAAACATGATCTATTCATAACTTTAGGCTGCTTTGTTCTTGCATCTTTGAGAAATAATAGGAAACGGGATTCTATTCCTCATTGGACAACCCTTTCCAGTGTGATATTCCTTCAACACGACAAGAAGTGATAGCAATAACCACGTTGTCTTTGGACAGCCATCATACCCTCCATGGTCGTCTTCTGTTAAGTATCCAAATACCCTCCCTTCCAGTCCAAAGTTTTATTAAACAGTCATTTGACTAATTGTACTCGTCAGTTAGACTTTAAGAACCTGTTAATCTATCTGTCTCTCCTATCGATCAGCTGTTTCCAGTCACACGTCCGGCGTTGACCTAATGTTTTTGATTTATCACACATTCTCCTGGTATTCTTAAATCCTTTGCTTATAGCCTTCTGTCAGCCAAATGAGCCAGTAACACTCATGACCTGTTAGGACAAGCTTCCCAGACCCTTACTGGCTCATATCATCATTTCTCCAGTAACATTCATGATATAAATGTTAATTTTGAGGTCACAGCGTTTCAATGATTATGTAATTTTTCATACATTAAGCATTAGATTAAGACGACAACAACATTAAATGAAATAATGTGACAAAATGCTTAGAATTTAATGGTCAGTGTATGAACAACAACAACAAAATTAATGAAACGCGCGCGTGTGTGTGTGTGAGAGAGAGAGAGAGAATCATCTCGCCTATCGCTGCTGTTCGCTTAACGTCGTCATTACCCCGTTTTTTTTTCACTCCACTTAAAAAAACATTATGAAATTGTTGTTGAAGTGGTCAAGTTAAAGATGGTGAAACATTATGCGGATATTTTTTTTTTTATATAGGCAGTTAACAAAGTCGTTTTTCATGTTTGACGTGATGACGAAACGGTCCGTCTCCTCTAAAATGAACTGACTTACCCTCATTCATTCCAAATTTTAAATGGTAAATTCCATCGGATAATGTACCGGATCTTATACACTAAGGTTGCCATAGTCCGAAAGAATGAAAATCGGAGCACTACTGATTTACGATTTATTACTACATATTAAAATTTCGTATCCTTGTTACTGTATGTATACAAATTAATTTCTGTTACATTAATGCCTTTATATCTCTCCACTCATCAAATATACCTCTATATGTAACCTTGAAGACTGACAAAACTATATATATATATTCACAATTCGAAATGGAAATAATTTTCCTGAAATATACTTGCGAAGATGCACATCTCTGTTCCTTGTGCGTTTTTCTTTCCAACAAACCTTTCAGGAAATAGAAATCGTGACAAACACACAATTACAGTTTTTATATAGGTATGTGCGGAGTACGGGGGTTGTTTTTCTTCGTGAGTTAGTTTTCACTTTGTTCGTTAAAGCATAGCTAACACTTTTACAGATTTTCCTGCAGTGCATTCCCTTAGTCGACTAGTCCTTTCTATTGATTAGTTTCATCCTTATTCACTCTTCTGATTGGAACACTGGACCTCTTCTGCACGATTCCTCCTTCCTGCATGTACTTTAAACGTGAAATGTCAAATATCCAAGGGCGACAAATGTTGGATGCATTTGGTTCCCAAATTAAGACACTTGAGATGCAGTCGTGATTAAAACACAGAGAACATTTTCACTGCTTGTTATTTCAAACTGCAGACGAATTCTCAATTATTGGTAATATTTGCATTTGCTAGCACGAACAAATCGTTTGTGTAATTCTCTTAACAATGGAAAGAAGTAATTATATCAACATTCAGCATTGTTGCTGTCCATTTATTTCATATTAACAGAAGAGAGAAGATTAAAATTTTTTCCCCACAGGATAATCCAATTTACAGCGTAGCTGCTCCCTCACTCTTTCAGAAAATCGATTACGGTAGCAACCTTTGTGAAAGCTCGTTAAATGCGGAAGGGTAAGCGAATCTCCGTAGCTTAATAAGTGTCGACGATGCCCTTTCATGGGAATGACTGAGTTCGAATCCCGTATAGAAGCGAACAACTTTTTCTAAGGATTTTTTCTATTTTTCGTCTGAAGGTGAGTTAGCCGGCCGCAGGGAGGAGGCAGAGATTTTTCTTCTGGAATCTCACGCAAAACAGGCGAAGTGGAAAAAACACAATCCAGTTTAAGAGTAATCATTTTACATACTATAAAAATGAAAAGAAAGAAACGAGCCAAAAGAGATTAATCTACTAAAAGCAGAATACATACATGAAAATGATTTCAGAAAATTTCCGCTTATTATTTTCCAATATTATAATTAATAACAATTCTCTCTTCAAGATACCAAGTAATTTTATATAAACTTGGTTTTTAATCCTATTTCCCAAGTGAGCAAACAGACAAGTAAGTCAAGTTTTCGCCTGCACGTAGTGCAACTCATGGTAGTGCCACTCTAGGCAACTCGTGGTAAAGGTGGATTAAGTTCTGATCACTTTCCTTAGTATTTTTCCCTTAATGTAAAGCACATCCCCTTACGGAGATGTATGATGCTATGCATTAAAGGCAATGGTCACTACTACCATGAGTTGCCTCAGACTTGCACTACGTGCAGACACAAAGTTGACTCACTTGGGAAATAGGATTAAAAACCAAGTTTATATAAAATTAGTTGGTATCTTGAATACCCAAGTTAAAAAACTTTCTACAACAATTCTCTCTGTCAATTGTTATATGTGAATTAGCCTTCTTATGGTTCGTGGCCTTATTTTTCTTCCATAAATTGGGATTTGAATACTGTAACATACGAACTAACGGAGAATAAATGCTTTGACAAACATAGCAGGTTTTTTTATTATTATTTGTCACCTCCTGGGAGTCCAAAGACTCATCGAGGGAGAGCATCCACTCTACAACTCTGCTTCCAACACTCACAACCCACCAACTGACCGAAACTACACCAACGCCATCTACCGCCGACCACCACCACCACTATTTCCACAGACAACCACAAGCATCCATGCCTACGGCGGGATTCTGACCCGCAGCCTCTTGACTGGAGAGCGGACACGCTAACCACTCGGCCAGCCAGGCTGGCTAACTAAGGTTGTTTCAGATGTGATTAACTTTCTTTTACGACATTGATTAGATTTATATATATATATTTCGAGTTGTTTCATAAAACTTCGGGATTACTTTATTTTATTACTGGTAGTGTAACACTGGTCACACAAACCGCCTTTTCCTGAAGTAGGTTGGTTGTTGTTTCTATAAGTTTAGGATAGGTTCAGAAATGTTTGAGACTTTTTCATGTATTCTTTTATTTTCGAAAGGTTGTAATGTTCTTGATTTTCCAGATAGACGTAGTATACTTAAGTTCAGTTAATTAAATTCCTTGTTCTTTTGCTTTCTTTTCCGGGAATATCAAACTCTACGGTACTTGCACTTTCTTCAGTATTAGGATGTTAAATATGTTCATTTCTGTACCAATTTGGTCTGTCACTTCGCATTCGTCGTATAGGTTGTCTTATGTTCTTTGAAGCGAGGAGAAAACAAAGTTTGTGTTATGTAGTGTTTTCCTTTTTCCTAGTCTAGTTTTGATTCCAAGAATATTGATGAATGCTCTCCAGTTAGAATAATGTCTGGAAAGGTAGGTATATCTGAAATGGCAAGTCTTTCATATTTCCCTCTCTTGTGAAGTGATAGGTATCTGTTTGCTTTTTAATGCCTATTATTTGTTTGTTTTTGTAATTCTTTCAGTTTCTTTTATTGCTCTGTTTACTATTTTTTTTTTCTGCCTGTCTGTATAGTTAGATAGAATTCTGTTGGGATCTTTGCTTTTTTTCCTGTGAGTTTTTGGGCAGTGAAGAATGTACACCCCTCATTAAGCCTCTACTGACGCATTGCATTGAGCGGTGCTGTCTTTCTAAGAGCGCAGTTGTTTTCGTGAATAGCATTTCTTAAAAGTTCTTGGAATGTTCAGACCTTATTGTTTTTACGCTAGCATGTTTTTATTTATCTTCGCATGTTTGATATCCTCTGCATGATATCCTCCTATTTGTTTCCCTTCAGCTTTGCTGATGGGGAAGGAACTGCATGATATTTGATTACAGTCATCATTTACTTTTGATTGTGTCTATTTTTCCAGTAGAAGTTACAGTTCCGGTTTGTCATGTTTCTTTTATGTGGACGATTTTTCCCAGATGACTGAAAGAAATTCGTCATAGACTCTTTGATGGGTGGTGAGTAGCAATGTGTTATCTCCTGTTACTCGATCGTTTTGATTCTGCTTCATTTATCTTGAATCTGTAATTCTATTGCTTTTGTGTACAAAAGTACAACTGAGGAGTGCGTTCAAGTTATGTTTATTGGTGATGATGCTAATGAGACCATCGGCATGAATCAGTCGTTTATTTCCTGATGTTGTTTTTACTGGTATTTCAAGGTTTTTGATATCTGGGTTCTCCACGATCATTTTTGTTGGTAGTTCTATTTGTTTCTGTTGTCATACAAGTTGTCATTTATTCCAGTTCAGCTGGTTATATTATTATAAAGGTAATTTATCATATCTGGAAAACAGTTACATATATTGTTTTCCATATAACGAACTGTTCTGGTTAAGAGAGACATATTGCATTTGTTTTTATTTTTTTATGTGAACGATATCATTGATCAGACTGGTTTATTGAAATATATCTTCCTAGAACAGTACAGATTTGATTTGGGAAAGCATTGAATTCAGTGTTGGGCAGATTTGATTTTTCATTATTTTGTAGTCTGTGTTAATATTTTTATTAAAACACGAGGCCTCAAGCAGCTTATGTGCAACGTGTTGTCAGTCTTTGTCTTAGGGATTAGGTTTATGATCCCTTGTTTCTGTGAGATTATGAGTTTACCCTCTTCTGTTGTTTTTGTGATTCAATATCGTAACTCAAATCTACACATTTACGCTGGGTAATAAGGTATTTTCTAGTGTTTTGCAAACAATGCATGCAGTCCATCGAAGTCTGGTGCTTGTTTACAGTGAGGCAGTTGCTTTCTTTACTTATTGTTCCTTTATGTCTGTTTCTAGGATGTCTATTTGGGTTATTAATTATCTCCCTGCATTTCTCTTTGTTCAGTTGCTTTGGAGTATGCTGCTTTTTTTTTTTATAATAGGAGATGAAAATTCGCTTATTTCCATGGTTTACTGTTGTTAGATCTCGGTGCTGTATTTCTTATTTCTTATTTTTCTTTATTTTGATTCTCATTTTCTTTTTAATATGATTTCAAATGGGCTTAAAAAATTTGTTTTTTCTGCAGGTAGTTAGTTAATCTGTTATTTTGCTTTATGGTGTTCTCTGTTTTTCTTTTATTCATTGTGTTCCTTTTTAAACATATCGTTTTTGATTAGGCCAATCATTCTTGTGATATTGTAGTTCTCCGAGTCTGTTTTTTGTTTCTTATATATACCTATCTTATATATATATAAGATATAATGTAGTTTCTGCAGAACTATGAGTTGATGAGCTTTTAATCAGAGCATGAAAATAACTGATGTGGCTTAATTATTGTAAACCTGTCCGAATTCGTTAATGGATCAGCGTATGCGAATATTCTGACGCCACGCTATTGGCCGTTCGCTATACTGAAAAGAAGCTGCTGTTCTTCCTTCCGTCTCTATTGTTTTACGTCTCCTTGAAGTCGTCTTTTCTCTCCATGCAGACAGTATTATCAATAAGATGATTTTTAGTTATCGACCTGAAAGCTCGTATGCTGCAAAGACAGCAGATGTAATGCATCATCTTTCTTATTAAACAGAATATAATTCTAAATACAGTCGCTCTTTAGTCGGTAATGACAATTCCTTTTGGTTATAAAATATAAGGAAATGTATATGACTGAAGGTGAGTTAGGCAGTTGCGCGCGCACGCACACACATACAGAACTGATATAGCAGATTGTGCAGCAGATGTAGATAAGCGTCCTGTCATAATTTAATAAGGTTGAAAGGAAACCAGTTATTTGGTAGTAACCAACCTTTGAGTCTGTCACGTTTTAGAGCGAAGCGTAGTAATGAAGCAATACCTTGGTCCGCCATCCATATGATCCAACCGGACTAAACATTCAAGCCAATGAAGGTTCCGTTTTGTTCTCGTGGAATGGTAAACGATGACATTCCGCGCTGATATTCAGTCGGGCTGTGATTAGAAACATGATCGCTCGATTCACTATCCCTGAACATTGAGAAGTTGAACTTGGCTGAAATTTCCTTAGAATTCCTCATACTCCGGACCGTTAATCACAATATTAAATTGTGTAACTACTTGAATGATTGTACCAAAGTTATAAAACAACTAACTTATATAATTCAGAAATGATATTATATAAGTATTTTGAGCTGAATATTGTATTTTGAAGATATAGAAGTATTTTGAGCTGATTGTTCGAAAATTTCATGAAAAAGTTTTGTCAAAACGGAAAGAAAAAGCAGTAATTACTACGTTATCACCTGCAAAGCAGTCTGATATCGGATCAATAGTAGTCCTGTATTCGCTATCTTTCCATTCCATTGGAAAACTTCCGATTACAGTTATTGATAATCTTTAACATTCCCGCTGTAAACTATTTAAAACTTTCTTAGAAACTATGATCAGATTAATTACAGAAAGTATTATTTCTAAAAAGTCTAGAAACCATTAATTTCATCGCAAATATTCCTTGAGAGTATTAAATCATGCTTAGCGATCTTATGTTCTTCTTGCAGCCAAATTCGTGCACTAAAGTTCCACCAAAACCTCGATGATTATTCTAGAACAAAGTAGATTTTTAAATATAATAAACGAGGCTGCTCTTTTATGACACGTTTCTAATACTTGTCAACAAATTAAAAGATTTTTTTTTTTTCAGATAGGCGATGTTCATAGGTTTTTGGAATTTTTTGCATCCTGAATTAGTAATATCCCTAAAATTTTAAACTGTTGACTAATCAGTTGTTAACATTGAATGAAGGTATATCGGTAATTTAAAATGAATAAAGCATGGTTTGAACATTTTCAATGTGAATAAATTGAAAGGTTTTAAACTTATCGTGTGTTGGTATTGTTGGTGGGCTAAGGGTTAGATACTCTGAAACTGTTCCATATATCAAACATTTAAGTACTTCATGCTTATATTAAGAAGATTGGGAATCACAACGAGGGACGAAATTCATCTGTAACCTAGATATTCACAAAAATCCATGTCCACAGTAGAATTCAAACCTAATGGTTAAAGACGGTATCAACTAGGCAAACTGGGCCTGTAACACATTTCAACAACTTCGAACTATCTTATACCAAGGATCATTGTAACATAAACTCAGGTTTCTAGAATTCCTCATGCTGTTGATTATCTTTAATTTATTTTGTCACATTTAAAAGCTGTAAAACAAGCACGGATCGATTTTGTTATTTGTGTGGTTTCTTTATAAATAATACGAAGCAGCGTTCATTCGCTTAAATGATGCAACACGGTCACGTACATTTTTACCGTGTTTCCTGAACGTCTTTTAAGGAACTTAAGTATAAAGAGCTAATAAGCTTCATTTCGGCAATGAAAACATTACTTAAATTAACGGGATATTAAATCCCACATAGTTTTAAAACCGAATAAGAAACTCAAAGATTAGAATCAGAAAGTTTCTTGCCGAATATAGTAAACTATAAAGTATCGGCGACACTAGCGTTAGCCAATGCAGGTGATCCTAGTACGTAGTACAATACCGGGCAACTCGTTGCAAAGGTGGGGTAAGTTCAGATCGCTATTCTTAGGTATTTTCCATAATGTAAAAACACATTTCCTAGAAAATGTATGCTGTTATTACATTATGGAGGGAGGTCACTACCCAGACCGGTTTCAGCCTTTTTTGAGGCTTCATCAGTGAGTAGCTAGACCTAATACCAAAGTGTATAGCGAAAAGAACTTATGTACTCTGCGAACGAGTTTTCCAAACAGGTGCAACCATTAAGTTACTTAAGTATAAAGAGCTAATAAGCTTCATTTCGGCAATGAAAACATTACTTAAATTAAGTAATGGTAATTAATTAATTAATTAAGTAATGGTAAAAAGTAATTAAAAATGGCCCGGTATTGTACTACGTACTAGGATCACTTGCATTGGCTAACGCTAGTGTCGCCGATACTTTATAGTTTACTATATTCGGCAAGAAACTCTCTGATTCCAATCTTTGAATTTCTTATTCGGTTTTAAAACTATGTGGGATTTAATATACCCTTAATTTAAGTAAGGTTTTCATTGCCGAAATGAAGCTTATTAGCTCTTTATACTTAAGTAACTTAATGGTTGCACCTGTTTGGAAACCTCGTTCGCAGAGTACATAAGTTCTTTTCGCTATACACTTGGGTATTAGGTCTAGCTACTCACTGATGAAGCCTCAAAAAAGGTTGAAACCGGTGGGGGTTATTATGAGTTCGCTCCCTTAGGGTTTTTGCCTTAAGGGAGCAATTTGAGTCACCGGGGAAAGTGTTCTCCGGCACGGCCCGCTGAAGGGCTTTGTCGGTGAATGATTTTCTTCGGAATTTGAGCGGTTCTGCTCGGTGGTGGCGTGTGGGTGGAAGGCCATCACTGACTGGAGACAACGCTGAGATGGACGGTCTTTCGCCCACAATTGAGTGGCCTAGGGATCGTCCGAATTTTTAGAGACGGCTTTACTTACTCATAAGGCTGAAACCGGTCTGGGTAGTGACCTCCCTCCATAATGTAATAACAGCATACATTTCCTAGAAATGTGTTTTTACATTATGGAAAATACCTAAGAATAGCGATCTGAACTTACCCCACCTTTGCAACGAGTTGCCCGGTATTGTACTACGTACTAGGATCACTTGCATTGGCTAACGCTAGTGTCGCCGATACTTTATAGTTTACTATATTCGGCAAGAAACTCTCTGATTCCAATCTTTGAGTTTCTTATTCGGTTTTAAAACTATGTGAGATTTAATATCCCCTTAATTTAAGTAATGTTTTCATTGCCGAAATGAAGCTTATTAGCTCTTTATGCTTAAGTAACTTAATGGTTGCACCTGTTTGGAAAACTCGTTCGCAGAGTACATAAGTTCTTTTCGCTATACACTTTGGTATTAGGTCTAGCTACTCACTGATCCAGCGAATCTGAAAGAGAGCTGCATGTTCCAGTCCTGCTGCCAGAAGCTTCCAGCCTTGGTGAGAATTTTTTTTTTAGTTATAGTTATATTTTTTGTCCTTTCTTTTTGCCTGGTGCCTGCTTGTAGTCTTCCGCCTCTACGTAGTGTAGCAGGAGATTTCTGTAAACCGGAACGCTTGGCCCTCGTTTAAAGGTCTATCCACTTTTCCGGAACTTAATTCATAGTGAGATATTTTTCTTTCTTCCAAATGACTTCATTTCTGCCGCGAGTGAAGACCCTCGGTATAGAGGCAGGTGTCAACGTACCGAAGAGGACTTTAGCGAGAGCTCTCGCCAACATAGTAGGGGCACAAAAGACATCTGGTTTTACACCTTATGGAGCAGGTAGATACCAGGTAGTTGTGAAAGATATAGAAACCAGGAATAAGTTAATGGCAGGTGTAGAATGTGAAGGGAAAATGATCTATCCCTTCGTAGTAAGAAGTCTACTGAAGACACTACGAATAGAAAGGTTCCCTGTAGAATATCTCGAGGAAGGGAGTGAGATAATAAAAAAGGTTTTCTCAAAATGGGGAGACGTACGGGACATCAAAATCACCAACGATACTGACTACCCCGACTGGAAGACTGGCGAGATGACCTTCCTTATGGAGATGAAGGCCGAAGTCCCCAACTTTGTATTTCTAGGCTCTGCCAGGGTAGTAGTCAACTACCCTGGTGTAAAAAAGCAATGTTTTCGGTGCGGATCACTCGAACACCTAGGTGCAGACTGCCCCAAGAACAAATGCAGGAACTGCATGGCGGCAGGACATGCCCTAGCCCAGTGTGAGGCACCTTGCCTGAAATGTGGAAATACAACCCACAAGGTAGACGTTTGTCCCAACAGGACACAAGCAGAACGAATAGGAGGTGCTATATCGCCAACCCCAGCAACCACTCCAGTAAATAAACCTGAACCCGAAAAAAAGGACGACATTCTAGTTATAGGCAAAACAGCAGAGGAGCCTAAAACAACGGAGCAGGAAGACTCTCCAGTCATTCAACCCACAGCTATCGTGACAGTAACAACAGGAAATCAAGCCGCCACCACGAAAAACTCAGAATGGAAAATAAAGAAAAAAAAAGAAACGTAACGCAAGGAAAACTCGCATCGAGACGGAAGAGACCACAGAAGTAGAAGAAATGGAAGCCAGCAACAACACAGAAAAAAGACCAATCAGCCCTGGAGAAGGAGAAACGAAGAGAACAAAACCAGATAACACATGCCCAGAAGAAGCATCTGACTCTGAGGAAGAGGAAGAAAGGGAGATCAGAATAGAAAATCAAGAAGAGACTGAAAAATCAAGAAAAGGCAATATTACCTCAGCCGAGGAATCGGAGGAAGAATCCGTCCCCGCCGTGGACGCCCAAAGGGTTCTAATGCGTTTAATCCCAGAAGACTCCGAGGTAATCCTCCAAAGGGCAATAGACAAAATAGGAGCACCTATACTCCTCCTCACAGGTCCCGAGACCATAAGCTTAGAATGGGGAGACCTCTATATAGAAAGATTAAGTGAACTAAATCCAGCACAACTAAAAGGAATCCCTGAATTAAACGAAGAAATGGAAAGGAGTCTGTATAAAGCTCTTCACCAAATAATAAATGGCCAGGAAAAAACAGTAGCTTCTCAAATCTTACAGAAAAATACAACAAAAAAGAGTTAAGGGCAAACTAAAAACTTGTCCTCCTTTCAGGACCAACTAAATACTTAATTCTATTGTACAACTTATTGGTTTCTCTAGCTCACTAAGGAGGGGGTAGACCTGAGAACCCGGGCTGCGAAGGCTTACGTCGAGGCGGTGCAGCTCCTTGTGGGCTGCATCACTCAAGCCAGGTTCTTCCCCCAACTCTCGGTTCTCTGGTTGATAAAGTCCACCTCAATACGGATCTCGCTATCGCAGTTTTTTTTCTCTTTTTTTTTTCTTTTTCAGTTGTAAGGCATAGTTTAAGAAGAATCTAAGTTCCAAATTTTAACAAACGTTTTTCTTTTTTTTAGGGGTTACGAGATGACGTCTCCAGATACCTGGATTAATGTAACCTAAAGTTATCTTTTTCGTATAAAGTGAAGTGTAAATTTTAAGTTTTTTTTTTTTTAGAACAGGTGTAAGGAGATTATGTTTTACAGACCTTTCAGCCACAACCTCTGGGTTACACAGCTAAACAGGTTGACTGAGGCCTCTTTTTATCTCCTACTATCCTACTCTACCTTTCTTTAACTTCCCCTATTACTACCTGCTGACCCTCAGCAATCTTTATACTCCAAAGGCCGATGATGAAAGACATGAACTCCCATTCTACTCACTGATGAAGCCTCAAAAAAGCTGAAACCGGTCTGGGTAGTGACCTCCCTCCATAATGTAATAACAGCATACATTTTCTAGGAAATGTGTTTTTACATTATGGAAAATACCTAAGAATAGCGATCTGAACTTCCCCCACCTTTGCAACGAGTTGCCCGGTATTGTACTACGTACTAGGATCACTTGCATTGGCTAACACTAGTGTCGCCGATACTTTATAGTTTACTATATTCGGCAAGAAACTCTCTGATTCCAATCTTTGAGTTTCTTATTCGGTTTTAAAACTATGTGGGATTTAATATCCCCTTAATTTAAGTAGTCTTTTAAGGAAATAATTATTTAATGCAAAATATCAGCTCAGAGATGTAGAACTGATTGAATAATATCACAAGCCTGTTTTAATTTATATAAGTCGCAAAACACGTTGATTAAAGAAAATAAATGTAATGCTCCTGTAGAGTTTTCTTGTTTTTGCCGAATTTATTTATTTAGCGTATGGCATAATAAAGACACATGACATCAGAATATATAAATACATATTTGTGCAGACAATAAAAATGAGATAAGGAATGCACATATACAAATATCAGATAAAAAAAAAAGTCTAAAATTTTAAGTCTAGTTCAGATAGCCAATCAAGAGCTGAAGGATCCGCTTCAAAAAAGTCTCTCAGGTCACCAGAGTAGGCTCTTATGCTGCAGTCCTCAACAATGTGCCGGATGGTTTGGTTTATGGCCCAACAGTCGCATTGAGGTGTAGATGATCTTCCCCACTTGTGTAAGCTACCTGCGTAGATACCATGTCCTGTGCGTATCCTATTTAGGCTTTTCCATAGATGACGTGGAAGCTCAATCCCTTTCGGATTTTGGTTGGGAAGGATATGCTTGTTTAAGTCTGGTGGCGATTTTTTTCTTTCCAAGTTTCTAGCCATTTTGAATTAACATTGAAATTGTTATTTACTAGTTCTTCAGCCAGTATTAGTGGTGGCCGTCGGGATTTAAGGCGATTCATATTTATATATGGGAAGTCTTTATGTATCGGCAACAGGGGATTGCTGTTTATTTTTTTGTATTCTTTTACTAGAGCATTTTGTCTGCGCAGATTCGGTGTGGTGCAATATTGCTCAAAGTTGGAAGCCAATGTTTTACTTGTTCCACAGGTTCTCCATTCACAACACAGTTGACAGAATCATTGAAAATGTCAACTGTGTTCTGAATGGAGAACCTGTGGAACAAGTAAAACATTTCAGCTACTTAGGCACGATTTTTACTGAAGATGGTAAATTAAATATGGAAATAGACAACAGAATCAGCAAAGCTGGTATGGTGGGAAGTCAGTTGAATAAATTCATATGGAATAAGAGAGAAATTAGTCGGAACACTAAATTAGCTGTATACAAGACAGTGTTCAAACCAGTTTTATGAGAAAGATTAGAGGCGTGAACAGATGGCATCAATGGCAATATCATATTAAAAATGAGGATATTAGGAAAGAACTTGACATTGTCTGCATCAAGGAATGCGTTAGCAGAGCTAATCTCAGGTGGTATGGTCACCTAAACAGAATGGGCAAGGAAAGATTAGCAAAACAAGTGTTCTCTGCCAGGTTGGCAGGAAAACGACCCAGAGGAAGACCAAGATATAGGTGGATTGATAAGGTACAAAGTGCCTTAGACGATAGAAATATAAGATCTGATAATGTTGGAGTCTTGAGAAGTAACAGACTGATTTGGAGGAAAATTGTAGATAGGAAGTTAGTAATGATATAATTTTTTCATGTAGTACTATCATATCCTGTACGCCCCTTGTGGGTACATGGCAGGAATTTGATGATGATGATGGTTGGAAGCCAGTAGAGGAGGAGTAGATTTGACAGAACCTGTTATTGTTCTCATCGCTGCATTTATTTGTGTGTCGATTTTCTTGATATGAGGACTGTTTAGCCATACTGGTGAACAATATTCTACCGCAGAGTAGATTAAGGCCAACGTGGAGTATCGCAGTGTATTTTTGCCGGGAAAAAAAAAATTGTGTTGGATGTAAAATGAGAATAAAGTAATTCTGTTTCATTTTTCAATAAATGAAGTTTCTGCTTTTAAAGTTTTCAGTCACTTCATTGCGGCCTCAAACCCTTCCAAATTGCCCGTACACAGTATTTTCCAGTTGAATGTTCAACAGTATCGCTGAAAGCTACCTTGTGGATGGATAAGTTGATTAAAGCTTCACTAAGAGACTTATCTTTGGTAAATACGATATCAAAATTAGGCAGCAGCGTTTTCGTTTTCTTTTCCAGCTTTAGGATTTTCTTCTTAAATAATTTCCTTCTTTGAAAAAAAAAAAATCAAAAATGATAAAATCCATCTGTTTATCTCCTATTCAAAACACTCTCTTTTTACTTGCTACTTAGATAAAAAAAATACAACAAAGAAGGCCTTTTGCGAGTTTTGAAATGCCTCCATCGTTTATAAGTTTTTACTGTTCATTTTATCCATCATTTTTCTTCTGTTGCTTACACTTAGCCTTTTATCTTAAACGGAGTCGTGCGCGCGCGTGTTTATCGATTGTCTTCTCTCTCTCTCAGGTTCGTCTATGGAAAGCATTTCCATTCAGAATGTTACCGTGCTGAGTCGCCGTGTGTCCTGTCTTCTTCGACTACATCTATTGATCTCCCCTCGTGATCATTCGACCTAGACTTCACATTTGCGAATACGATTAAGCGAGTTCTCAGAAGCTGTAGTGATCATATTTTGTACATGCCTAGTTTCTCTGCGACTTAAGGAAATCCTGAGCTCTCCGTAAAATATTCCACATTTTTTTTTTTTATCTTTCTTGCTTTCAAAGAACTCCTGACTATTTAGTTTATAACAATAATGCAATTATTAAAGTTCTTATAGATTTAGAAATTTATTATACTCTATTCGTACAAAAGATGTAGTGTAATAAGATTAAAAATAATATTTCGGTATATTCTACACATATCGCATCACACTGAAATGTAGCAGGCCGCAGGAACAGTTATACCATATAAAAAAAATTAGCACTTTATCGCATTAATTTAACTATAATTAAACGTGTGATAGCGTAAGTATGCTTTTAAAAAAATATTAGTAAGTACATAATGAGACTCCCTAAGTACTTTATTTACCATCAGTATTGATTCTGTATCAAACAGTTTATGGATTTTAAAAAAAATGTATTTCTCTCGCTGTCTGAGGTTTAATTGAGAAATGATAGCAAATGTAGCGGCTGATTGGCACAAAGTCAGAAGTGGTTTGGCATGATATGTTCCGGAATATTACTATCTTCTTTTCTTTCGTATTTATTTTTAAGTACATTTTTATCCGCTACTCTTTGTAGTTGGAAATTCATATTTTCTTGTTCTTCGGCGTTTATTTTATTATTTTTTTACGGAGACAAACATGAAAGAGGCAGGGCTCCTCCATATTCAGCGAAGAACAACTGGAAATCGATCAGCAAAAGGGACTTGGGCACTTTACGAACTTTGCCAACCATATAAATATTTTTGCCTTTCTTCATAGTATTAAAAAGAATGGATTATATTATACACGTAATAACTGTAATAACACAGGCCTGAGATGGAAAAGTTGTCTGAAAAGTAATAATTGATTCTTATAGATTTTTACGTGCTGAGTTCAGAAAAAAAAGTAAAAAAATTCCATCACCCACCAATTTTACCCAATTTCTAATTTTATCGTTGTTATTAGTGGTATTTGGATTTAAATTCAGCACTTTGGTATTTATTTTAATTCTCCTTTATTTACAGCTAACTAGTTGTATAAGTGCTTTTTTGAAGTTCCTTTTTCATTCTTAACATAGGAGAGGGAGGGAGGAATGCAGATAAAAGTGCAGGTGGCTACTTTGAATCTGATTCGCCGAGATAAAGGATGACTTTCCTGTTGTCACAGGCACTTACATTTTCTTGTGTGATTCTTTAGTTGAACTTTAGTCGTGACAGTGGCCCACCTGAACTTTTTTCACAGACTAATTTAAACGACTTGGTCAGAGATTTGGGTCTTCCTAAGGAATCTGCAGAACTGCTGGGCTCGAGACTAAACGAAAAGAATTTGTTAGTCCCTGCCACTTCTTTCTCATGGTTTAGATATAGAGAAAGAGATTTTCTTCCTTACTTTTCAGAGGAAGGTGATTTAGTTTACTGTAGCGATATTCCCGGACTGATAAGCAAATTCAACGTAAAATATGAAGTCATCGATTCCTCAAAAAGAAGCCTGAAAGCTGCGCTTCTCCATAATTACAATAAGTATGTCAGGCTACCAGTAGCACATTCCGTGCATTTGAAAGAACGATACGAAAATTTAGCCTTCATTCTCAGCAAACTTAAGTACAATGATCATGGATGGAACAGTTTGCCATGATCATAAAGTCATATATATGATTTTGGGACAACAAAGAGGATACACCAGATACTCGTGCTTTTTTGTGCGAGTGGGACAGCCGAGATCGAGAACAACATTGGATCAAGAAAGAATGGCCAGAAAGAGTCACATTAGAACATGGAAGTAAAAATATGTTACACAAAACTTTGGTTGTTTGGAAAAAAATCCTTTTATCCCCGCTTCACATAAAGCTGGGATTGATGAAGTAAGGCTTTGCCGAAAGAAGGAGAGTGTTTCAAGTACATCTGTGCAAAATTTCCGGGATTATCTACAGCAAAATTGAAAGGTATTTTTATCGATCCAGACATCAGGAAACTTATGAAGAATAAACTGTTTGAAGAAAAAAATGGCAACTGTTGAAAAAGAAGAGTGGAAAGCTTTGAAAGAGGAGGTGACCAAATTTTTAGGAAATAACAAGGAACACAACTATAAAATGGTTGTGAAGACATGCTACAGATATTCAAAGATTTGGGATGCTCCATGAGCTTAAAAGTACACTTTCTCAACTCTCATTTAGACTACTTTCCCGAGAATCTGGGAACTGTCAGCGAAGAGCAAGGAGAGCAATTCCACCAAGACATCAAGGAGATGGAAAGAAGGTATCAGGGCAGGTGGAATGTCAACATGATGGCGGACTATTGCTGGATGTTGCATAGAGACGACCCGGGAAAAGAATTTCACAGAAAAAATTCAAAACGAAGCTATGAAGGGGAAAAAAAGACACTGCAACGAAATATAAAGTATGCACTAAAGATCAATCTTTAATTACTTTAATTAAAAAAATTGTTTCCAATACTTTCATTCCAAAAATGTTTACAGAAATTTTAAATACTGTTATTTTACTTAATATAATGCGTTTTAAAGCTATTTTACTGTAATATTGAGATCAATTTTGTGAAAAATCCTTACGTGATAGAGACAAATGGAAGAGATATTTGAAATCAGCGGTCAAAAATAAATCAGAAACAGTTAATGGTTTCTAGACAACTTTTCATGACTCGAATGAATTTTGCAGGCCTGTGTATTAAATAAAACGTGCATTAGCAAATCTCAGTAAGCAATTTTCAAATCTATCACTTCTAAAAATACGTAGCTTACTTTTATGTTCTATATGTGATATATTTTTCATTTTAATGCATAGATAAGGAGAACAACCTTTGTAAGAATGGTTTCTGAAATTTACCTTTGCCACGAGTTACTTCTGTTCTGTTTCTTCTGTTTCCTTTAAAACATAAAGACATTTATTCAGCTTTACATATACAGGCATGCATATGTATACGCAAACCAATTTTTAAGTTTGCACTCTTTCATTTTACAAATGGATCATTTATACTTTTAAATGAAATAAAATATCACGTGTAAAAAAGTATATAACATCAAATGACATATTTTGTAATAATAATACAATTAGGAAACATCATTTTTCATTTAAAAAAACGTGTATAGTTGAACAATGCAACTGTTAACGAACTTTTGTTAGGAAAGTATTAATTACTAAAATGGTTATCTTAAAAAAAACCTTTGAAACTCAACAGCAGTTAAAAATCTAAAAGTTGCCTTCTTGGTTAGTTGTCTCCTCAGGTGGTCTTCATAAGTAGGAAAATTGAGACCTACGCTAACAAATCTTTATGAAAGTGCAAAATGGCCCGTACTACAGTATAAGAAAACGGGGTTGGCAGTTGATCAGTAGCAGGTATATTTGCTCTTCGTTGATCTTTCTGACCTGATCTCTTCCGAGGCCGGAGCAGACCATAATAGGATAATTATTGAAACGAATGATGATGATATATATCCCACTATTGAGACAAACTGAGTCCTGTTTCTGCTATTAGTTCACTTTGTCACACTAATGGTGTCCATTTCACAATCACATTTCAGAGAGAAATAACTTTAAACTTCGAAGCAGCTATTTTCTTAATTCTGTGGATATATGCATAATCCATAACACAAGAAATTACAGAGTTGGCAGTCTTATTGTTATAACTCATCATAACGTTGTATTGTAGATTGACCAATTGGGAAAGTCTGTCGCAATGGTTTAATGTAAGGAAACAGAACTCCGAGACTTTCATGTTAAGATCATTGCCGTTCATCGAAGGATACAGTTTACGTTAGAAATACAAGATAACAATCATATTGGTCATTATATTCATGATCATCATCATCATCATCATTCCTGTTGAGATTCTGGCACGACAGTAACTCTCATCCATCAAGTTCATTCCATCAACGTTTTGTTTGACGTTGATGGTATGAACGTCAAACCGACTTCGATGAAATACCATAAGCCGGAATATCTTCTCTTGTAGAACATGCTATCATCTCTCAACATAAGCTTCTTTGGACAAGACTAACATTTATTCCTTATATGGAACGGAATGATTATACAGAGAGCTGTCACATCGCCCTTTGTTTCCCATTTGTGGCAGATAGTGTTCTTTTGACACTGCTTGTCTCCATCAATTAATGTATTTTTCGCATGTGAAAGTCTCACTCAGTCTGTATTTCAGTTTATTCTTAGTGAAGATTATCTTGATAGTAGCAAAATGTTATACTAACATCACATAAGTTATCCGGTGATTATTCTTTTCATGAAAAACGCGCGTCATTACTGAGAAATAATTGGGAAATTTATTTACATAGCCCGAATAGCGTGAAGCGCTATTTGGGCTATATAAATAAATAGACGATAGATCATTTCTCTCTGCATATCTGTATAAGGTTTGAGAAATAGAAATGTGTGTTATGAACAGTAGTTCTAGGTTCGTAATATAGAGACCATTAATGGCGTGACGATGTGCAATTAAGTGAACTAACCCTTTTTTCTTGCAAGCGTCGTCTGCTTCCACAAACAGAACTTGGATAGCATTCACAAGCATTTCTGCCATAAAATCATACCAAATCCTAACTACAGTATATCCTATGGTGTAACCGATCTTCATCAGAGAAAGGCATTCACCATGCAGGTTTTTTTGGCACAAGACTCCAACATCCCTGTTCAAAAAAAAAAAAAAAAATCATAGGTTTCGTCTCTGTTCTTTAACTTCTTTCCAATACTTGGCACTATCTTGCT
Organism: Typopeltis vanoorti; assembly: GCF_054136105.1. NCBI lineage: Eukaryota > Metazoa > Arthropoda > Arachnida > Uropygi > Thelyphonidae > Typopeltis > Typopeltis vanoorti. The sequence continues at coordinate 18,610,634 of NC_143555.1, read as the reverse complement.
CACTCTCCTTTGAGGTATCATTACAAATAGCGTGTAGTAAAGTCAATAAGTAAAAATGATTTCGCTGCTAAAAAAATTAGTTTGGATGAAATGAATACATTAAAACATTTCTTCGCAATTATTCTATTTGGCAGTAGGGTAAAGCGAACAAAAAACACTAAAATATGAATAAATTCTTGAGTAAATTGCCCAAATATCTAGAATATAGCACCAAGGATATGTAGGAGTGTCATATGTATTCACAGAACAATTCAGTTCATTAGAAACAGTAAATAAAGTTTTAAGATATTATATGTGAAAAGCGACTAACTGAGATTAGATTGAAAACTTCATTTATTAGTTTATGAGCGGGATGATTCATGCTTCATTAATATTTCTTCTTTGGTCCCAAAGTTTAGAAGGTCATTTTGTGTGGAGGTGGCTACACATAAACCAACATGCGTGAAAATATACAGCGAACTTTCTCTTGGCACGATCTGGGAGTATCAACGGAAAGAATCCTCGTACATCTGACAACTGGAACGCAGTCATAAGGCTAGATCCAGACAGATTATTTAAAAATTCTAGACAGAAAAGAGAGAGAGAACCTCCGTAGCTCAGTTAGTACAGACGAGCACTTTGGTTGGAAAGACTGGGGTTCGAATCCCGTCTAGGAACCTTATTAGATGTTTTCGATCAAATAGTGAGTTAGCCAGGCTCGTAAGTGGTGGAGGGTTTTTCGTCCCTCAAATGTCAAATGTAGTTTCGAATATCTGTACAGTGAAGTACGGGTCCACGCGTAAGTCAGAAAGGAAGGAAGACAGATGATTCTTGTAGCTATTTCCATTATATCCTCGAAAAACCTCCTCATATAAACAACAATTATTATCCACATCAATAGAAATAGAAATAGTCTTTTTGTGTGTGTATTTGTATTTTCATCGGGTTTGAGCATTCACAAAAACTATGTTCCCTTGACTGTGTCTCCATACTGAAATGAAAATTAATAATCGAAATGCATCAAGATGTTACTGTACTTCTACTAATTCTGTTTGTAGGTTAAGGTATATTTTTACAATTTACAAAAGATCGACTTCATAGTTTTTGGCATAATCATACAATTTATAAATAACTATGAATCACCACGCAGATCTCTCTCTCTCTCTCTCTCTCTCTCTCTCTCTCTCTCTCTCTCTCTCTCTCTCTCTCTCTCTCTCTCTCTCTCTCTCTCCTTTCCAGTTCCGATAATGAATTTCAATTTCTATAAATATTTTGACCATAGTAATTATAAAAGTCATAGCAGATCTTAATGTTTAGATATATTAAATAATCTTATCTATTTGTGCAGTGTGGAAGCACACACACATACGCACGTATATAAGGAACCTGAACTTGACTGTTTTTGTCTGGGAGCTCGTTACCTTACAGAAGCATTAAAAAGGTAGATTTTAGCTTGTTTCCAAATTGAAACGACAACGATAATCGAATCATTTGGGAAGTTCACTGATATATGAAATTTAATATGATAAGAGTTCATAAAGAACTTTTATCATATTAAATGTAGAATTAATTATCATGTTAGAAAAGCAGTTATCAAGTATATTAAATTTGGGTTGCTATTAGATGTTCCATGATTGACCGAAATTGTCCCTTCCTTGAAATCACTAGTATGAAAATGCGATTCTTGTAATATCCTTCTTCTTAAATACTAAAAATGATGCATCTAGTCTACCCATTACGTACGATGCGAATGATTCCGAACGAATGCTTTGAATTACAGTACGATGTGTTGTAGAAAGGGCTGTTTACTCGGTATTCCGTTTCAACTATCATTAACAATTGCGCAAGGCCTCAAACCACTAAGTGTTGTGCATTTCCTTTGCTGTACAATCAAGTTTTCATTCAAAATCAGCCATATTACAAGAAAATTTTAAGAAATTCTGTTAATATTATTAAAATTATTTTATTTCACAAAAGCAAATGGTTATTTTCCTTTGTGAAGACATGATATCTTCAATATTATGGGATTAATAGTACACCCTCTGTCCAAAAAGAAACCGAACTTTTTGAAAATAGAAACTAGTGGTGCCACCTGTTATATCTTTTTGTTGTCGAAAGCAGCAACCTTCTTTAGTGTTGTATCAACTGCTTATGACATTTGTTTCATTACAAGCCGAGTGTGACAGTTTGTTTTTACGAACGGTCGGTCGTCACGAATTCTCGCTATTAATCACTTCAAAACTTCGAGATAAAACTCACCATTGACCGTTTGGCCAGGCGGAACGAATTCTTTGTGGATAATGCCCTTGGAATCGTAGAAACAAATCGGCATGGTCTTTACTTTTGACTTCTCCAAGCGACTTTTTTTTCGGATGCTCCCTCTTCTGGTGATATCCACTCAGCACTCTGGCGCTTTGTGTTGTGCTCATACTCAAAACACCACGTTTCGTCACCAGTAACGATCGTTTCAAGGAGGTTTGAGTCCTTACGAGTGGTTTTAATGAGATCCTTGCAGTGTTCAATTTGATCAACTTAGGAACAAATCGCGAATTTAATTTACGAAGGCCCAAACTCTCGGTCAAAATGTTGTGCACAGTTGATTTTGGAATCCCCAATTCATCTTCAATCATCAATCTCACGGACCATTTCGGGTTTTCTTTGATGAAATCACGCACTTTTTGGATGTTAACTTCGTCCAGTAAAGTTTTTGGACGGCCCGGCTTTTCGTCGTCCTCAAGCGCCTCACAACCACTTTAAAATCGCTTAAACCACTCGTAAAACTTGAGTAGGGGATAAGCATTCATCACCGTATGCTTTTTGAGGCATTTGATGCGTTTCGGTAAAACCTTTACCAAGTTTAACACAAACGTCAATTGTAGCTCTCTATTTGAAACTCATTTTCCGACCGTTCGTCAAAACACACTGTCACTCTTGGCACTATAACTCGGCTTCTAATGAAACAAATGTCATAAACAGTAGACACAACACTAATGAAGGTTGCTGCTTTCGACAAAAAAAAAAAAGATACAACAGGTAGCGCCACTAGTTTCTTCTATTTTTGAAAAGTTCGGTTTCTTTTTGGACAGAGGGTGTAGAAAGTGATTTTACGTATTTATAATATTGGCAGCAGTAAGCAGAATTGCTTATTGCTGCCAGTGTTATTTGGCCCCATTCCTGGGTTGAGTATTAAATACAAGTGATCGACAGATTGTCTCTAGACATCTTGTATGCCGAGCCATTATACAGCGAAAAAGGAGCTGGAGAATTTCTACAAGTAGTGTAGACTTAGATTTTCTAATGGATCACATTTCCTCTCACAAATGCCTTTTCTTTGTTTAAATAGTTATTGAAAACAGAGGACGAATATTTGGCATATATTTCCCATTCGCGCTCATTTTATTAGGTTTTTTGTGCATGATGTTTATTAGTGACTTCGAATCGTGTTCGCTGAAATAAATACGCTAGCCTATCCCAAAAGTTATGGCACGCGTGCAAATATAAACGCATTATGTCTTTATTTATAAAAATTAACTACGTATACGCCTTTGGTAGTAATAACTGCATCAGGGCATCCTTGAAGACTTCCACTGATTTCTAATAGTTGGTATCACTGAACTCCACTCCTATTGTAATTAAGATTAGCAAGTTTCCATTGAAGCAGGTCCTTGTCCGTGCCCTCATTCTTGCATTCCATTTACAGATGCACTATCGAGTTCATGCTGATGACTAAACTGTCTAGCTACGCCTGTGTTATTTTCTTCAATCACATGTCTACAATAATTGCTTCGCGACAAGAGCGCTACAGCGTGGACAGATAAAAGAGCCGGTTCATAAATTTACCACACTGTGGTATACTCAGAATAGATAGGGCATCAGTGCAGCACTTATGAGTAATGATTCCGTGCACTACGATCTATTTCTCTAATCCGTACCACGACAAGTCCCCCCCCCCTCCCACACACACTGACTTTATTACACTGTTACATGTAAATTTAAAGAATCGTCAAGGCACCCCCCCCCCCCCCAAACGCTTTCACTGGTCTGGGAAAAGTATGACTCCTGAACCCCAAAGAACGAATATCATTTCTTCACGGCGGGCAAGATTCAGTATGCCCCAAATGGTGGGTCACGAAAGCTAAATGCCGGGTCCCCTATCTCGAAAATCTAGGTGTTTCGTTTTTGGGTTTTCTTTTCTTTTTTTTTTTTTTAGAGTTCACGAACCTCTAAAATACAAGTAAATAGCGTTTAATCGGGACTAATGAATAAATAATTTAATTAATAGAGGCGAAAAACGCGCTCCGTCCTCGTCGCCATTCCACAGTCTCTTTGTCCGCGGTAAAGTAACTCTATGAATATTCAAATCTGTTTTTTTTTTTTACCTATTGGCCATAAAAAATTTAGTGGGTTAGAAGATGAAGTATTAAAATAACCGGGCCACGGAAAAAAAAAGTTTGGGAAACCTTGCCTTAGCTCATACCAATTGACACTGTGTATTAATTGTCATTGTTGTTGTCGGCAAAAGCTTGTGAGCTATAGCCTTTCCATGAAAATTCATAGCAGGCAGACCGGGGTTTGAATCCCGTGTAGGATGCAAAGCATCGTCTCATATTTTTATAAGTCATATTTTAAGACTATTTGATTGTATCTTAAGCTCAATATCATTTGCAGACTTCGATTTCTTCAGTCCTCTGTCAGATATGGACTTGGGAATGGTTAATTTCTGCACAACAGAACTTACAAACTTTTCTCCCGAATAGAAGACAAGCACCACTGTGATACCTCTTTTAGCATGAAAAATGAAAAGACCTCCGAGGATATCCGTTATTTGTTAAAACATTTAAATGCGCAGGTTTAGCAGACTCCATTGCCATGCAGCCTAAGTCTCAGATTGGGTTGATTGGAATTACGGCAGAAGCAACTAAGGCTGTTAATTGCTTGCTCTTTTCTGTCCGATTTGTTTTACAAATAGGCCTGTTTTGTAGGATAAAAAATCCCCACGTTTCCGGAGTAAAAACTCTTCCACTTACTCTCTGGCCAATCTTTTCAAATGTTCTTCGTGCCACAGACATGTTTCGAACCCACTCTGTTTCCAATAAAAAGTAAAAAGGGCATCGTCAATACAGACCGAGATACGGAGGCTGGCATAGCATCAGGTTGGTTTGTTAGATAATATTTTTGTCATAAATGCTGATGAGGGGAAAAATTACACAGTAAAATTCTGTATAATTTATTCCGATTTATATCTCCAACACTACTTATGTTTCCGAAATTCTGTTGTTTTTTTTTTTGACAACTTTTACGCATTTTATCTGAAAACTGCAACCTGTAAATGTCTAAGCCAGTGGTCTCCAAAGTGTGGTATGCGTACCCCAGGGGATACGCGAGTCGATAGGCGGGGGTACATCAAAAAAGTTTTATATTGATAGGAAAAAAAATTAAGTAATTAATTAAAGATAAATAATATTACTTTCTTTCATCAATTAAACATATATCTAATATAGACAAAGACGGTATAAAGATCTTGTAAACTTAAATTTGCGAGTAGCGAATTTAAGTTTACAAGGGCGACTTTGCACACATAATCGTCCGTGGCAGAGCTGTCATGTTTTTTAAACTAGGGAGTAGTAAATCTCTTGCTTCTTATCATTGCCATTGTTTGTAGAGCATCCTAGTGTTGACAAGCCCAACTAGAGAATGAAAATTGCTTAGTTATCCTGCTATCTACAGATGACACCACAGTTGTATTAATTATTTGACTATTAGTAGTAAGTTTAACGATTTTTTAATATATATTGTTTCTGTGCAATTCCAACACCTTTTTGTGCTTACTTTTACGTTTACACTAGAAATAGTGAATTAATATTATCAAAATTGCTTACATTTTTTAAAAGTGTTTGATATTATCAATAGTAAATGAATTATATTTAAATTTTACAAATTAATCCTCACAAAATGGATAAATGGTTAAAAATATTTCCTCCAAAGAAATCGCGAATTGAAGATAATTATGATAGTACTTCTACATCAGACGAACAACAAGGAAAAGATAGGATTAATTATTCTATTCAAACAAGTTCGTTATCAGTCAAATTAAGTGATAAAAACATTAATCTGAAAATTAACAAAACCTTGCCCAAGAAAGTTCGAAATTATCAAGAAGACTACTTGAAATGGGGATTTACATCGACGATTTATATTTACATAATACTTATTACAATAGATTTTTGCTCAGTCAATTAGGGGTACGCACTATTTATTTTTTCTGTGTTGGGGGTACGCGATCAAATAAATTTGGAGACCACTGGAAGCAGGATATTAATAAATCACTTTTATATTCCGTCCTCGTGTCATTAAATGTAATAAGGCAAATTGAGCCTAACTGCATGTCTGGGTTGGATAACCTTTCTGAGTAGTCGTAAAAAAACATCATACTTTTCCCACTTCCAAGAAAATCAAACAACAAAAAAAAGCACAGTCACAGTTTATGATAATTATCACGCACTTAGATTTTGTGATTTAGCTTTACACAAGTAAAAGATAAACATAATTTTATGCATGCGTTTTTTTCCCGGGTAATGTGATTGTGCGTGTTTGTACCTGTCTTGATAAATGTGTGCACGTTTGCCTGTAGCTGTTGATATGTATTTGAAAAGTACTTTATATATACACAATAATCAAATTGTTAGGGTTTCCTCTTAAAACTGGGTTGGTCTTCCATTTGCAGGAAATAGACGCCTTCGGTTGGTATCTTATGAACAACCTGGTGATTATTATGTCTGACGAGATTTTAATTCTTAAAATCATCTTGTTGGAGTAATAATATAAGTAGAGTTTATCAGGTCCGAGTTCACCATTCAAACCGAATCACAAAGTGTTAAATTTGACTCAACATTTGAGGACTGGTTTCCAGGTAAGATGATGATGGTCTGCACGGAGTTGCAGATAGAACAACATTTGAGGAAATTATGTAGATCATTTTGGCATATTTATTTTAATGTCGATCACCATTTCCCCTTTATCTGTTATTTGGCGTTATTTTCCAGCGAAGTTGATAGTTACAGGACGCTTATATAAATATAGGTGTTTCTTCTTCATGCCACGTTAAATTTTGATAAAATTCTTATAACTTTCTTACTGAAATATACCGTCCGGTTTCAATTTTCATCCCTTCTGGTTCAGTTGATCAACCATATTATGCAACCGTAATATATAATGAGACTTTTTAAAAATACAAGTTCTATCATTGGTTCCGCCACCTTTCTGCTAACACTGTGTAAAACACGAAATATACAAAGTGTGGAACATGCGGCAAACATTCTATTAGTAGCTACGGCTGCTATTTTAGAGTTAATTGGAGAATTCCCCCACCCCTTCTGCAAACTGTCCCAGCTTTTGTTTACTCGTGAATCATGCTGTTTGGGTTCCGATCTCTTTTTAAGTGAAGTGCTGCAAACACCTCTGTTTTATGTGGATTGTCTAATAAAGCAGGAACGTTTCGCAATGTACGTATTATTTTTAGTGAAAAAACACTTTGTTCTTAAACAATGGCAAATCTTGTGATATTAAACAATGGCAAATCTTGTGATATTAAACAATGGCAAATCTTGTCAGTCTAGCTCAGTTGAAGTCTGTGTACTCTGTGAACAGAGCAGTTATGGAAATTTTCAATCATGTGTATATCGGAAAGGATCAAATGCGAAAGATCATGACAGCAGGTAACCCAGCTATTAATCACGAAAATATAATTATCTTCCGGATACTATTTACTCAAATACGAGATCCGAAGTTGATCGACGTGTCAGAAACAAAAGCCCTTTAAGCTGACGTGGACGCTTATTATTTTCCCTCAATCTCCTAATCGACTGGTTTTTCGCCATCCACTAAACCATCGACGGTTATTTAAATTTACATTATATGAATTTGCCCAACAGATTCACAATTAGTGTACGTTTATCGTGCACGGAGAAATATTTTCCGCGTGCACGGAAAAAAAAATTACGTGATTTTTTTTTTTTTCAATTAGGCTATTTGCAAGAGCATGAAAGGGCAAAAATCGTATCGAAATTATATTTTGCAACAACCTTTTTCAAAATGCCTAATCTTGCTCCCATTGGTCAGGTGAATTTTGGTTTCGTCATATTTATTACATCTGTTATCATAACACTTTTATATATAAATGGTTACTGTATCTGTGTGACTATTCGTTTGAATAAAATTTTCAGATTTAGATGATTCATTTTATGTTTGTACTGGACTGACTGTGATCATTCGAAATGATTTACTATTTTCTTGCTATCTGAATTAAAGAAGTTCTTGAAACACCTCAAGAAACACAAATACGCAGAAGCTGGTAAAATACAATAAAGGCAGAAACTAAAAGTGTATTTGCATTCATTGAAAAAACACACACAAAAAAAGGAAAATCCACGTCTTCTACGAATACATCTAGAGATATATTGGTAATCGATTGTCCGATTACTGCAGACTAAGTTCACCTGTCCTGCCGACACGTTTCTCATGAGCGGGTTGTTATATTATATCCACGGACATCCTTAACTAAGCGGAAACGAAAGGAGTTTTTCGATTACTTACAGGTGATTGCATTACTGATACTATGATATGCTTGGAATATTTTCCAAAACGCTTTGTTTATAGGTAAAGGTTCTATGCACGTGCGCGCGCGCGCGCGCGAGTTAGTATGACAAACATTCAGGTCCATAGTTCGTAAAACCGAATGTATATAATCGCGGCCAAATCTCACCTTTGGCTGCAATTGCAGGTGCTCCCCTATACAAAGTTCCCACTAAATGTGAATAGTTGAACACACGTAATTTGGTCCATTCTTCCACCAATGATACTCAGCTGTTATAGTAACGTTTGATATGGTGCATATTTGCTTTAAACTGGTGTAGCTTTCTGAAGATAAAGGTGCTATCTAAGGGCTCTTTGCTAGTCCCTATATAGCATCTTCTTGGGACTCTGCTAGCCCATTAGCATGTGCACTTCCATTTCCTCCAAGTATTTCATCACATTTCTCCCAGTATGACACTGTGCCTTTATCATTCCGACATTCGGTTTACATGTTCCCATGAACTACAAAAGGTTACTAATCCAAATTAGAAGAAGAATCTCTGCATCAAAGTAGCACTGCTACTGCACTAGTAAATAACAATCTCCTTACAGCCACCATAACAGAATATGCCCATCTTATCTGCGTATATTGTGATTCGCCATTCGACACTCCGGATCTGGTTTATTCACTGAAGTTTTTCCATAAAAATTGAGGCTGTGGGAATTCAATCTGTAATGCTGGTTCAACCTCAATGATTCTGGACGCTGAAACAATTTATTGAGAGAACTTACTGATGCATGAAGACACGTACAGCCCTTTTTTTGGCACTCTTCCTATCCTTTTCAGCCAGAAATAGTCAAACAGACAACACAGTTTATGTTGTATGCTTGACTGTTTCTATGATTTATTTTCAATCATTTTCCCTCTTTCAGTGACGCCTGACATATTTGATTTCGGATGTTCAAATTGTGCTGCAATTGCACGACCCAACTGACATCTAATATGATCTCCTGTAATAACACTTCCCTTCGTTTGCAGTCAGCTAATCTTATACCGATCTTATACCTAATCCTGGATGTTGAGATCTGATGTTAAATTGAATCAGAGAAGTGAAAAAGAAAGTTGTATTTTTCTGAAAATTAAAATTTCTTAAAGAAATTTGCATCGTTTTTTCTCCTTGCTCAGAGTCTATTAAACATTTTAGTAGGATTAGATTAAAGGATTTACTGCTATAGCATGAAGGCGAGTATACAGTTACTGGCGGCCGCGAAAATATTTTCTGCCAATCAGACTGATATTTTATTAACCCTGCCCTAAATACCTCATTTAGTGTGTGCACACATAAAGTTAATATACACTCTTGCAATTATTGTTTGCTTTCAGATGGGATTTATCTCTACTACGCAGCATTGGGGAAAACTTGGGGGTGACCGCATAATTTTGCAACACATCACAGTATAATACACTAATGGTTTAATATACTGTTGTTATTATTATTACCAGTAGTAGTAGATTATTTTAAATAATAATAATTTTATTATAAAACATTCTAATAATAAAATTAAAATAATTTTTAATTTTATTATTAAAGGCGAGGTTATTTTAATATTTAAAGTAACCTCGCCGGTTATTTTAAAACAATTTGTAAATTATTGTTAGAATGACTAAATCATTATTTTAATGAAATCCGGTTCATTTTTCTTGCAAGAAATTATATTACCTTGTTAAAATCAGTATCGTATTTTCCCTTCAGCCTTGTGGGGTAGCAATATGCTACTCTACCAGGGAGATGATTATGAAGCAAGGTGGGTTCCCGTTGCCTTCCTCGCCGTAAGTATTTTTTATGACTTAGCCGTGTATGTTCTCGGGACCGATTTGCCTCTTTTGAGGGATGAAAAATCCCAGTTACCGGATAAAAAATCCCGTATGAGACCGGTTAACTCACCTTTACTCGAAAGAGACCAGATAAAGGTTCCTCACGTCATGGACGGGAATCGAACCCAAGTCTTTCCAACCAAAGGGCTTCGTCTATGCCGACTGAACTAGAGGCCCCTTAAAATCGGCACACTGTTATATTCCAGGAATAGAAACAACAGCAGTTTATTGTGATCTGCAAAGCAGAAATTTTATCGCACACCAATCGCTTTTATAATGTTCTTAGAAATATCTCTGCAATTATGCGAAAAAAAAATTGTTTCGACGAAAGCTAATCTTCATATAGTGAATCAAAATTGTACATTTTTCATATATATGTATATATTTTAAACCTATTTATTTACATGAGTAGCAGAATCGAAGAAACATTGATCGTGGGTGGGTAACGAGCAGGAAGTAGAGTAGTCAAATTTGTGATAATAACCTCCTAATATAATCTCTTGCGATAGCATTTTATAAAAATATTTTTATTAGACTGAGTTATTACACTGCACAAGATGATATTATTGAAACTTATAGTACAAGAATTTGAATATATAGTTATAGTTAAATAAATATTAACTTTTAAAATTGTTCTTAGATTCAGCTATGTTGGATTTTTGTTTCACTTGTTATGCTTGAACATAAAATACTTATTAACTAATTAAATTAATTTTGCGTAAGTTGCTCTTTCATTTTTTCATTGCAGCTGACTGCAGTTTTCTATTAGCAAATGCCCAAATCGTGGACTATCCCATAGTCTACTGCTCTGAATCTTTCTGTAAAATATCGGGTTACAACAGAGCAGAGGTGATGCAAAAAAGCTGTTGTTGTAGTTTTATGTATGGGGAACTGACGGATAAAGCTACTATCGCTAAGGTAGAGCAATGCTTAGAAAATCAAGTCCAAGACCAGTTCGAAATTTTGTTGTACAAGAAAACAAGTAAGTAATGAAATTGTATAATGTTTTATAAAACAATGAGTTATGAACGGTTTTTATGAATTATTTATTAATGGGAACCCAAGAATGTTATTAATATTCACTAATAAATGCTCAATATTAATGGTCAGTGATGGCATTAACCATTTACCATTAAATAATAGTGATTTCAGTGGTGCTTCAATTAATAAAACTTTGTTATTTACGATTTTATGAACAAATGATTCATTCTCATATAATAAAATAATTAACAGCATAGCTCGGTCGGTGCCTTAATATGCTTACCCCTTAAACTCTCCCTGTAACGTATTAATATCTGTTATGCTAGTAGGTTATTATCAATTCATGATCGCAGTATATCTTTTACATTTCTGTCATCATTAAATGTGTATACTAAGGAATGTGTAATTTCCCGAGACTTCACTGAATTAATTCATTACTAATTGTAAAGTACGTTGGTATTTAACTGTAGAATGCATGTCAAGACATTTTCTTGTAGAGGACTGCTTTCAGTCTAGAAAATATCTGAGTTTGAATCCTGTCTAGGACGCGAAGAATCTGTATAAGTTTTCCAGGTGAAAGCAAATGACCACATAGTTACTATGACCTCCATGTCCTTAGTTACTTCAACCGTAATTACAAAACAGAAACAACGACGACAACATCAGTCTGAAAATTATTTTTGCAACCTACTCAGATTTTAACCTTTAGGGAGTTGCTTAGCCTACGAAGTACGATAGTCCCATATTTTATTCAGAATTTTTGTAATCATCAAAATGCAATACTTAATTGTTTAAATATTCTTTAAATAAAAGAAAGCTGCGTTTATGTGGTTTAAATGAGGTAGGGTTTCTTCCTTAATGTCCATTATTTCGTTTTAACGCCATTCAAAGTTATCATGAATACAATTCACGAATCTTAGAAAGAAGGAAGTCTGGGGAATATTATCAACTATAGCAAAGATAAGAAACAATTTAAATACGTCACAAAAATTAAAAAGAGGCAATCAAAACTGAAAGTCCAAACTCATTAAACAAGCTTTTATTATTTGAAAATTTTGATATAGATGTGTGTTTACGAGTTTTGTTTATACATTTTGTAATCAGTTATTCATTTTTCAGCCACTTTCTGGTTAGAAAAGCGATCCAAAAATAAGTCCCAAATCTAAAAGATAAGTTCATGAATAAAAAAAAAACATGATACCCAGAGAAACTTACAATGACCAATTGTGTGTGTTCTAATGTATTTATATAATTTATTATTCCATAAATTATGATATTTGCCCATAAAATAAATAGATTACTAGTTTCTTTTTTTAATTCATTTCGTTTGACCATGTGAAGCTGAAGCAAAATATCGAAAACAGTTGATATTGGGTTTCGTTGTAAAGATGTCTTAATGTGAGGATTTTTATTATCGCGGCCCTGATTCATACTTGTCCTTTAAATAAGATTGTCACAGACTGAAAATTATTAATAATAATAATAATTTGTGGCTTATATCTTGAGAGCTATTAGTTTTAGCTTAACAAATTGGACACACTTATCTACTGGACTGCAAAAACACCGTGAACAGTATCTTTGCTCAAAATTTTAATTTCTTTGGATATGCGACCTAACAATTTCCTCTCCCATCCTCTGCTGTACTGGCTGCTCATAGCCTTAGTTGCTTCGGCCGTAATTCTAACCAAACAAAAGTCTCCATTTTAAGTGGTGTTTATGCTTATATCACGAGAATTGGTCACGAAAGTTCACATACTTTTTGTTTGTTTGTTTTCTTTTTTTTTTCTTCCTTTCTTTGGCGATTTTTTTTCAAATGGTAAAGAATATCAGTATGAAAAAAAGTTACTGAATGTAATAGTATCATTGTAAAAACTGTAGTTTATATTTTTTCGTATAACTCGAAAATGAATACTGAAATCGGCTGATGTAGATAATTTTAACAGAAAAATATCTCTTTTAAACGCGGCATGTGGAATTTAAGAAATAAGATTACGAAAAGAACTAATTCTTAATAAAAACTTTCAATTGTAATGATAAATTGTAATTTATCATTACAATTTAATTACTATATTAAAAGAAAGAATTGGTTCACATTACTTTTATAGTCGCACGTGATTTCTGGAAGTGTTACGGGAAAGACGGTATCAAGAAGTTTTTCAACTCCTGACTTAAGATATTGCACAAATTCTATTGACATATGAAATGAAAGCTTCGTATTATTATATGCCATGAAAGAGAGGACACGCATGCATAATAGTAATGATGCTTTTGCGATAATTATGTAGTAAGTTCAGTTGCCGTGATAATGGACGACATCCACTATACAAGAACGCTGTTGCGAAACCCAGCTTTTATATGATGTCTCGGAGAGTTTCTTGACTTGATTTCTTTACAGCAATATAAGGCTATTTTCAGTTTATTTTCAGCAGCATTTGACAATCATATTGAAACCTCCACAAATGAATTTCAGATGGAAATTCAGACCTAAGAAATAGACTTCGCGACGTTGATCTGTATTTTCTCAACTGTGTACGTGGTAATGTGTTACACTGCTTGATAACGAATGTGCCCTATCGAAAACACATATCATCATTTCTACTATCAAAGACAGAAGATGGCAAGATAAAACTAGGAAGTAATTCAACACTGACAGACTTCGAACCTGCCTATGAACAGCTGCTTCTCAAAACAGAAGCAATACCGAGTTTCTCTTTGACATTTTTATATCAGTCATGTTAAGCAAGCTTCCTAATAATATAAACTTTTATATTTTTAATTTTAATGTTTTAAATCAGAGCCACGTGTCCATGTAGGAGAGATTTACGCCAGTGGCCTGAATTATTATGGTGCCAATGCCATTAAATTTCGTACTGCCAAATAAAAAGATGTAATTTCTAATTGCATAAAGGAAAGCATAAGGGTAAGGTCGATCTGCTTTGATCTTTGTTGCTCTTATAAATAACTTGTTTCCAGAGTCATTATTAGTGGAAAGGATCAAGGAAAGAGAAAACAAAGAAACAGGATTAAAAGAAGTGGAAATAGGGTAAAGGCTAAGAAAATTGAGGAACAAAAATGAACGATAAAAGTTATTAGTGACGGAAATCCCAGTAACTTCTTCGGAGTGAGGTCGGTAGAGGGGAGGAAAAAAGGGATTGAGAAAATTAAGCCTTTTTTAAGAAAGTTGGACAACAGAGAGAGAGAAATAGAACACACACACACACACACACACACACACACACACACACACACACACACACACACACACACACACAAATCCACAAACCTTAAACAAAAAAAAACACGAAATTTAAGTAAATAGTAAGAGGCAAGTAAATAAATGAAATCAAATCTTAATTAAGTTTGGAAGGCCTTGTAAATGTGTCTTAATGTTTTCCCTCCGTAATGTAAGGGGGAAGAGAAATATGACCTCCTTAAGTTTATGGAAAAGTGAGCGTTCTATGCGGCGTCTGCGACACATATTTTTACCAGGGATATTGATAATTAGCTTATTTCTTCTAGATTGAGAAGGGAATTTTCTGATTGATATTTTAAGGAGAGGGTGCGATCACTCTCGACTGGGCTCGTGAATCTAAAAAATGAGTACTTTAAGGTCTATCTTTTGTATACGACTTTGTAAGTGTTTACGTTGTGTGTGTGTGTGTGTGTGTGTGTGTGTGAGAGAGAGAGAGAGAGAGAGAGAGAGAGAGAGAATTCGTGTGCGCATAGTATATTTTATTTCGGTGTTTATGAAATGCTTTAAACTCGCAATTTTGGTAAGAAGTCAGTTAATTTTAAAATCAATTAGGCTAGTCGGAATTCTGCTGTGTATGTTTTTGATGAATGGAAGGCATAATATTATGTTATTATCATACATCTCCTAGACGTCAGTTTAGGGAAGATTGTCTGTTTATGGTGTTCTGAATAAAGGTGAAAAGGGAATTTGCGGGATTTTTAACGCAGATTTTCCTTTCACTTTAATTTTGTTGTAAACCTGTAGGGTGTATAGATATAGGGAGTATCTCCAAAAGTACAATTTGTAGACGTTCATGAATTGATTGCGAAACTTTTATGCACAGATGATAGTAATTGAAACGAAGGCAGTTGTCAGTCTTTGTTTATTTTGGATGTTAGGGAATAATGTTGAATCATAATTGTTGATTGCTAATTCTTTTTTAAGTTCAAGAGTAAACTTCCTGGTAAAGAAGTTGTTCAACTTAGTGAATAGTCCACTGATAGCGTGTGATTCCTAAAACAAAGGATATCATAAACGTATCTGTGATAGGAGATGATAATTCCAGGTATTGGATATATTAAGGACTATTCGTGATGCAACATATAGAGCTTGACCAACAGAAGACACCAACGACATGTTAACAACCATCGACGGACCGAAAATGTGTGTTTATAGATTTGCCCTCTGAAGGTGGTATCGTTACTATTATCTGGCAAGCGTTTCATCTTACAGTATTGTATCAAGAGTGTGATATCATTGATGGGGGAGGAGAATTCTTTCTCTTAGGATGATGCCTTAAAAAGTTTTCAGTGATCTCCACCTTAGTGTATGGCGACGCCACATCACTACTCACTAATGTGGAACTGAATAAGAGAAACATTTATGTTTCTTATTTATGCGTTCTGCTTCCGATTTGTTTGTTTTGCGGGAATGAAAAACCCGAGTTTTATTGAGAAAGATTCCCCACCACTGAATGAGACCATCTAGGTCTCCTTCACACGCACGCACGCACGCACGCACGCACGCACGCACGCACGCACACACACACACACACACACACACACACACACACAAAATGCTCTTAGAAATGTTCCTTTCTTCTTAAACACGAATATTTTGATCACAGGACCTTTGAAGGAGCCTATGAATGCATTGGTTTCTAGAATGCTGCTGTGTCATTGCAGAGTTGTTACAATTATTTTACATCCTACCACAGGAGTCTGAACCTTTTTTCTCCCTAGGACAGTGTTTCTCAAACTTCAGATATCCGCATGCCCCTTCTTAAGTTTTCATTATTACCAAGTACCCCCTTATCAAAATAATAAATAAATAAAGTATATATCATTGTAAATGTGCATTTTATTTGAATTTATATGTTCATGTAAACAGAAATATGATTTATTTTTAACAGAAAATAAAATTTATAAAGATACTATAAATTTTTACTTAATTTAAATAATTTTTCATCAATGAGAGAAGTGAAATTTCTTATGGTGGGATAAATTTTCAGCAAACTTTTGCTCTGTAGTTGTTAATTTCAATCTCAGATGGGGTTCGACATCTATAATGCGGTTCCTCTTCTTCTTCGTCTTAATATCTACAAGGGCCGAAAATCCAACTTCGCACAGATATGAATTTGGAAATGGAAAAATGAACCTTGGAGTTTTATCCGTTAATTCTGGAAATTCTTTTGTATTTGTAGCCAAATTATATAATTCCATAATATCTGAAACACATTCACTATATATTTCTTAGTTTTAACACGCTGACGACGGGGTGGTGTCAAGCAAAACAATATGTTTCTGGTACAGCATATGGTTTTGCTTGAGTCTATACAGCAGTTTCTGTTGGAGGGGAGATGTGATTCATTAGTTAGTGCCGTTTTTATCCCAGTTGTCTCTAATTGCACTATTTGTTCAGAAATATATTACACAGACTGCAAATGTCTCTGTACGTTATTCAGTGATACAATAAAACTATTTGTTTTTCTTGCATCTTCAGTATAATGACGCTGTTGGGTAGGACGTGTTGTTTACCGTAGGGAGCGACTTACTCTCGCCATGACGTGAACTTCGTGGCGATAGTAACTCGCAATTTGAGTAGGAGAATTCATACATAATATGTAATTTATTGAGAAATATGTACGTTTAAAATAATTCTGTTTTTCTTAATAATGATTCCATGCGTTAATGATGCATAGCCAAAAATTGCCACGTACCCCCTGAAGACCTTTCGCGTACCCCTAGGGGTACGTGTACCACACTTTGAGAAACACTGCCCCAGGAGGTCATCTATAAGCTCATAGGTGTTGACACCAGTACGGTCAGATGACCGTACTTGGCGCTACTTTTTTTCTGAGTCCGATGGGAATATCTCGATTATTTTTTTACACTTATTTGTAGTCATCAATGTGTTAAGTTGGAATTTAGGATTATTTCGATGTTTATTGATTTTTTAAGTTATTTTAAAGATTACTTCGAATGATTTTTTTTTTTCAGTTCAGAAATAACGTCTTGCATGGGAATGTTTCGGGGCGACAGCAAAGACCAATTCTTATTTTTAGGTGTTTATTTCTTCTTGTGATAGTTTTATAGGTTAGCTATTTCAACAGCAAAGCTGTAAATTTATGTCGGCTTTTGAGTTTTTCCAGTGAGATGCTGCAGTCTCTTAGCAGCTTTTCTCAATGTTTTTCTATGTATTTATACACCACAGAACGGTTAATTACAAACATTTTACATTTGATGGGTTCACACTAAAACTAATTACATTTCGACAACCCATCTCCCTCGCTTTTCACATTTGTTTTAAATCGTATTCAAGCATTCTTTGTTCACCGGGGGGGGGGGAATAAATACCTTTATTATCATAGTTTGTTCCTGTAGAACAGGAATGTCCAAACCCACGGCTAGCGAGCACTTTCGGACTGGGCTGCCAATTTTTATCGAATATCAATTGAGAAATCAATTGAGGAAAAAAAAGTGAAACAAAAAGCACAACGCAATATAACTGTTAACAAATGACGCAAAAATTTCGCGAATGAGAAAAAATACGATCATACCTTTTCTCTCCTTGAATTCCTGTCCATGTCTATTTTGCTTTTCAGTGTACAATTCTTTATATAATAATTGAATGTATAAATATAAGATATATTATTTTTATTATTATTATAGCGGAATATGTAATTACATAATATTCTACTGCCTTGAAAATAAGGAAAATAGAAACAAAAAGAACCCAGATCAAAGTGAACAACATAATAGTCCGTAAAGGTAATCGAGAGGAACATTGCTCAAAATAGAAAAGCATAAATAATACAAAACATTTTGCAAACCCATTTCATAAATTTAAGGGGTATACATTTTGTTCTCCATACAAGGAACATCCAAAATGATTTACAAAGAGATTCGTGTGTCTTCCTAGTCTTCGTTTCTTCACATTTTATCTATTTGCTTTTTCTTGACCCGCTTCATCCTATACTTCCTCAGTCCGAATCTATTACTACACAACAATATGATTCACTTTTGTTGAGTTTTTTTTCTATCATCACCAATAACCTATTCATCCTTTTTCTACCTTTCTTAACCTCTCGCTACGCTACTTATTTTTACCCCCCCCTCTCTCTCTCTCTCTCTCTCTCTCTCTCTCTCTCTCTCGCCTCTTTCATTGACTCTTCCCACTAACAATTACCGACCCTAGCAAAAGGTTCCTCCCTCATCTACTAAGATAAGAGCTACAGTTGAGTGACCTTTCTTGAATGTAATTCAAAGTTAAACCATATGTGATGGCACTGCTCTGAAATAGCTTCGCTATTATAATATTTAATATTTTTGCTTTTTTTTTCAAAACTTAAAATAAAAATGTAGTCAGTGAAATATAAACCATGTAGGTATATATGGAATATAGTCTGTGCAGTTTTGAACGTTTAAAATTGGCCTGGTGAGGCCTCTCAAGGCGATGAGTGCAGGTTATTAGGAAAAAGAAAGATTGCGCATCACTCCTATCAACAATTATGCGTTATTTTTCATGAAGACAGTTTATATTACCAGTAACATAAACTGTTTTCATGAATGTTCAGTCTATTGCGTATCGATCTTAGGAAAACATTTTACAGTAATTCTGTCCAAATTCCCATCAGACCTGATTATCGGAGGCCTGAGTGGGCTTGAGAAAAAGTAAAATGTTTAATGGTCAGAGTAGGGTTTTTGGATTATCTGACTTTAGTCTACCCGCGTTGCTAAACGTACAATTGGTTTATATCTTTGGTGAGTCACATAAAAAGGCTGTTTTAGAATTGTGAAAGGCAGATGACCGAACTAGTTATTTCGTTGAGGGAAGAATAGGACAACGTCCCTGAAGAGAGTATATATAGTATATACCCTCTTCTTGCAGTATTGAAAACGAAAGGCAAGAGATAAACAAAATTCTGCTTTCGATATCGTATATCAAAATCGATTACAGAATTGTCTTTTATTTTAAGGAACTCCTTTGTGGCTGCTTTTGCACGTGGCTTCCATTAAGAACGAAAAAGACATGGTCGTCTTATTCTTGCTAACGTTTAGAGATATTACGGCACTAAAACAGCCCTTGGAGGATGAAGCTTCAAAAGGTAAGTAAAAGCTAATTCAAGAAACATATTTTGTTACGTATTTCATAACAATAAAAACAGTTTATTGCTGTGGTTGTATTAAAATACAGGTGGTATAAATATGATTATTAGGACAAGTTTTATTCTCTACACAATTAATCAAAAATTATTAGCTCCCGACAACGTTTTCAGGTCTGAATAAAGTGGATTGCAACATAATTGATACAATATGAAAATATGCCACTTGAACTATTTTTTGAACATAGTCGCCAAATTCGGGCATTTTTCCTACGTTTAATGACTGCCCATGCACTGTTCCAAGAGTTCTGATTCTCTAGGAATTAAACACGCAGGATGAACCCTTTTTTGCACTGGTATCAGAGTAAACTAACGTCTTTCGGCTTAATCATATCCCACCTAAAGACGATCACAAACATTCATGTCCACAGCAGGATTCGAACCTGTAGCCTGTTAACTGGAGAGCGAAAATGTTAGCTACTCGTCCTATATGGCTGATAAATTATCTTCTTATAATTTTCTTTTGTTATAATAACAGAACCTTATTTTAAAGCAAGTCTTGAAATGAGAAACATGGGGTATCCAGTAATGGATCCTTTCACTTAGAGAATTTCATCCCCTCTAAAAGACGTTACCATGAAACTTAGTCCGGTAACTCGGGAGAAATGTTCTTTCTCTTCGTGATGGCCAACATAATTCTGGCCGTTTCATTTCTCTGGCTAGCCAAGTGGTGGTACACTGAACTAAAATTATTTACTTGGTAGTAGACGATTTATTATTATTATTATTATTATTATTATTATTATTATTATTATTAAGAGAGACTTCCAAGGAGTCAGAGACTCATCGAGGGAGGCCATATACTATATATATGCACACACACACACACCAGCTATCATACTTATTCTTGAATTCATTCACACTGCTTGCACTCACAACCTCCAATGGCAATCCATTCCAATCACGCACCACCCTCTGAGAGAAAAAATCTAGCCCTCACACCCTTCTTGGCGGCCTTCATTCTCAACTTCCAAGGATGCCCTCTCGTCCTTTCCCCACCCTCCAAAAATTGAAAAATTCCATCAATTGAAATCCTGTATGACCCTTTCAGAAGTAAGTCTCAACCATATCACTCCTGTTTGCTAGTGTCTGCAGTCTATAAATTCTCAGTCTGTCTTCATAAACAGTATTCAACAATCCTGATATCATTTTTAACACTCTCCTTTGTACTCTCTCCGATATATCAGAATCACAACGGAAACCAGGAGACCAGACCTTCGCAGTCCAAGTGAGGTCTTTTCAAGGCCTGGTAAAGAGGCAAAATAACATCCTTATCTTTACTTGTAAACGTTCATTTGAGCATTGCAATTATCTTTTGAGTTTATTTGCAATCTTTGCCACATGGCTCATAAACTTCAACTTCCTATCTGTTAACACTCCAAGATCCCTAGCCGCATCAGTTTCTTCTAGCCTAATCCCACCAATATAATACGACATTGGATATCTAATCATGCCGAAGTAAATGACTTTACATTTACTGATATTGAACTATCACCCATGCCCACAATTCCAGCCTATTCAAATCATTCTGCAAAGACTGCATATCAGCAGCATTCCTGATTACCCTACCTATCCTTGCATCATCAGCAAATAACTGTATGTCACTGTCACTTGTCAAATCCTTCCCAATATCATTAATGTACAGATTAAAAATTAAACTTGTGGTACACCACTTGTTACCTTAAACCTTGCTGACTCAGATCCCCCATGTACCACACGTTTTGATATCTGTCAGTCAGCCATCCTCTTATTCATGCTAATATTGTATAACTCAAACCCATTTTCTCCAATTTATGCAGCAGTCTGCCATGCTGTATTCTTTCAAAGCCTTAGGAAAATCTAAAAGTATCATGGTGTATCCATTCCCCTTGTCTAGTTCAATGGTAACATTGTTATAGAATGTGAGCAAATTGCTAAAACATGATCTTCTCTTAGTAAAAATTTGCAAAGTAGATATTCACTGTCAATCCATTTCTGAATGCGGGCCCTAACCAATTTTTCCAAAATCTTCACCACCACTCCTGAGATACTAATTGGTCGATAGTTGGATACATTGGCCTTTGCAACACCCTTGTGCAATGGAATTACCATACATTCCTGCGGAACCTTCCCTGTTCTGAGACTCATATTAAACATGCTGGTCAAAGGAATGGTCAGTTCAGCTGAACACTCTTTTAGCACACGTGCTGATATCCCATCAGTCCCTCTTAATGAATTCTTATTCAGTTTGTCAAACAGCTCTAATACCTCGGCCTCATACACCTGTGTTTCTTCATCTAGTGAAGAGGTAACAGTGAGCTCAACGTTGCGTTCACCAGGTTGATAGCTTTTAACGAAATGGGCACTCATTAACTGAACAACCTCTTCTGCATCTGTAGTCCTCACGCCATCTGAATTTATAACTGTTATTCTTTCATATTCATTCTTTCATTTCTTTTTATACTCATACTTTGTTTTCTGTACAACAATTGTGACTGCTCTAACCTGCTGCTTATAACGGTCATAACCGACGTCATCCTTATGTAAACGGTATTCCTTCCACATCGTCCTTTTCTTACGAATCTCTTGCTTAATAAGATTACACATCCATTTGACTCCTACTCTATTTATTCTTCGAACTCTCGGAACACATTCTGATATCGCATCATTTAAGTATTGTTTAAATGCTTCCCATGCACTGTCGATATTCTTTCCATCCAGCAACCGATTCGATTCCACTGAACTTAGTATACTCCTCAGTTGGTCATAATATCCTGCTTTGTAGTCCAGCATGTAACCTTTTCTGAATGGAACATTCATAAACTTTGTCACTTCCCAAGTGAGTACCGCATAATCACTGTCACCAACTGGAGGCAGAATAGTTACGTCTTTAACTGAAACGCCCTCTGACACTATAATCAAATCTAACACTCTTTGACCTCGAGTTCCTCCTGTCACATGCTGCTTGAGGAAGTTGTCCCGCAATAGCTCAATAAATGCATTTTCATTCTTCTCATGAGATTCTACTGCTACCCAATCAATATTTGGATAATTAGAGTCTCCCATTATGATTACTCTTTTCGCGCTCACCTTTTCTATTTGGTGATGCATTTTTTCATCACCAGCATCCGATCCACCAGGTATGTAACAACACCCCACTATGTAATTTGTCTTGCTAGATTCCACCTCACACGATATGGTTTCAAACTCACTGCCACATGAAATATTGTTAGTAGTATTACTACATTCATAGGTCTCAACTCTAACCGGATTTAAGTCATCCAATATCATTAACAGCACGCCCTTCCTCTCCTATCCACTCTATCCTTCCTAAAAATACTGTACCCATGACACTCGATACCAGTTAGTAGGAATGATTCTGATAACCAGGTCTCACTAATTCCTACAATCTGAGGTCGCAACATATTGACTAAGGCAACAAACTCTACCAGAGTTTGTTACCTTAGTCAATAATAATCTACCTGCGTGTTTTTTTGTATACTCTTGTTTGCAGTCTGCCTGACACAATTGGACATCTTGCAGATCTCTATTCTTCTCTAATGCCTCACACGTAGACATCTTTGCGCACATTTGATGGGTCCATGACAAAGCCCATTCTCGTATTAACACAGTTATATACCACTGTTGCTCTTACACCCACATTTTGATTGCTGCCCAAAGGTATCACAGGGTGATGCCTAGTATAATGGTATGAATGTTCTGTTTTTATTCTTGCTTACGTTGGCTTACGCCTATATATTTTCTTCTAATGGATATAGAATTATGTCTGTTGTTTGAAGTATTTAAGTCTACTAACTGGTCTCACCAACGTAGTTATATAAGCAGAGAATTTGTTGCTTCAAACTAATCTGACGTTATCGGAATTCAGCATACGCATAGAATGTTATGGCTTGAATGTCAGTTGTGATAGCCTATTAATTATTACTAAATATTACCAGAATGTACTTATATTTTAAGTATTAAATAAAAAGAAGTCAAAGTTTTGCTTCATAAATTCTGCTTCGCAATCGATGTACGCATGCGAATTTTTCGATCTACTTTTTAAGTATCATGCTTCAGAACACAGGGCATTCAAAAATATAAATTTAAAAGAATTATTCCATTACTCATATAACTGAGTTACTATTTTAGATCCGTTCAAATTGCACTCAACAGACTGTGAGTTCGAATCCCGCTTAGGAACGGATGTTTGCGATGCTCTGTTAGGTAGGAAAACTGTTTCATCTCAGGCGTGTGTGGGTGCCACCATCTTACTTTTTGGAGGCCTGGCGCATTCCATTTTGTCTAAAGCAGAGATCCCGGATAACCACCGTAGGAGAGCTGAGAGTCTCCGCACCACTGAAAATTTAAGCGGGTATATCGAGCCTTTCTTGGTTGAGATTCACATAAAATAAATCGCCGTTTAAAACTCTGTTAGTCATATGGATTTGGATGCTTGTGCAGAGTGGTATGTTTTTAAATTCCTTAATAAAAATGGTGGCACGTGAACAGATTCATTGCTTAATATTTATTCTTTCTTTCTTAATCCTCCCGTCTTCTTCTTTTTACAGCGAGGTACTGATTCTTGCAACCCCAACCATATTCGAGGATAAGATGGTTAAGCTTATGCCTCCCGGTGTGTCCCATTTCTGTAGATGCGTGAGGGACGAAAAAACCGAATTTCCAGGTGAAAAAATCCTCTACTTCCTTATGAGACTGGCTAACTCACCTTTAGTCGAAAGAGACCAAATAAAGCTTCCTCACGTCACTGACGGGAATCGAGCCGAGGTCTTTCCGACCAAAGGGATTCGTTCATACCGACTGAGCTACGGAGGCTCGGCATGATATTTATTTATATCATATTATTTTATTAATACTGAGAACTTATTAGTACTCATATCTTAATATTGCAGTATTATGCGAATGATTCACTGGCTATAACGTGATGAACTGACATGCAGTTTGTTCATTTACTCCAGGGTTAAGCAAGTTCGCTCGGCTAGCTCGATCTGTCACCAGAAGTCGCTCCGTATTAGCACAACAGTTTTCTATCCATTTGCCGGCTATAAAATCGGAAACTGCCAAACAGTCACAGATTGCCCATGTAAGTATTTGTGTCTCATATTCATAAAACAATGTAATATATATATATATATAAAATAACTGTAATGGCTTCATTTAAATCTATATCCCTTTATTTCAGAATATCATGTTGAACTCCTAAAAAGTGTTTGTTTGCTATTACAGATGATGAGCCTAAATTCCGAGGTGCTACCGCAATATCAGCAGGAAGCCCCAAAGACTCCGCCACACATATTGCTTCATTATTGCGCCTTTAAAGCCATTTGGGACTGGATTATATTGTGTCTGACTTTCTATACGGCCATCATGGTGCCGTATAATGTAGCATTCAAAAACAAAACAAGTGAAGATGTAAGCCTTTTAGTTCTAGATAGTATTGTAGATGTTATATTCTTCATAGATATTGTGCTCAACTTCCACACCACTTTCGTTGGACCTGGAGGTGAGGTAGTATCCGATCCAAAAATTATACGTGTGAATTATTTGAAGAGCTGGTTTATTATTGATCTTCTCTCGTGCTTACCGTACGACGTTTTTAATGCCTTCGATCATGAAGAAGATGTGAGTTAATTTAAATACTTGTCTGTAGTAAACCGTTTACATTTTGAATTAAACATTCAAAGTGATAGAGAAGCTATATTAAATCGAAGTGGTCTCCTACTGTGAATTCATATCTTTATCTAAAAAACACGGAGTATCCAAAAAATAGAAACGAAATATAAAATGTCATATAAGGAGGAATATAAAATTATTTTTGCATCATTTAATGACATGTCGCTCTACTCGAAAGGAATTTTCCATCGCTACTCACTTCTTACTGAATGAAGATTTGTTGAATCTCTCAAAATCTTAGATAGGCCACTCTGATTTCGTGTAGCTTGGCTACCACATCAGTAACAATCTCCAAACAGTTTGATCCAAATAAGCACATTCTCCATTAATTATTTGGAATTTTTCAAATAAAATACATTTCTTGCCAGTGTTCTTAATATTATGCAGGACTGAAAAAGAAAGTGCTCAACTCATGAATTAGTGTTATCAGCTGGCAATATGTTTTCCAATATACTTTATGTGATCGTTCTAGTAGATGTTAATTATTTACTGTTCAGGAACGAATTTTAACTTATTTCCCAACATATTAACTACAAACATAAATATTAAGGGTACTAATATTAAATGTTAATGCTGTAAGTTGCCGTTTTCATAATAAAATATTCTAAAGAATCATCGAAGTAAAGAGATGATAAAGGAAGAGGAAACTGTACAATGGTCGTGATAATACTAATAACACTTGGTAATAATTTTGTAAATTGTTGTCTTTTCTAAAAGAAGTTCGCTGTTTTCCAATATAGTCTCATTTCTGGTGCGGAAGTGTTTATTATTTAATATTATTAAAATTATTCATTCACGGATTATTATCTGTGCATATTCTTCGTTTAATAACCGTGAGTTTTATTTATAAAATCACATATTAATAAATACGTGCACAGAATATTTGGTTCGTAAAAGCAAAAACATCTCTGTGTGACTCATACATCATAGCAAGTATACAGGGAATGGGAAGTTTGTTTGTTTGTGCGTGCGTGTGTGTTGTAGAGTATATAGTAAGTCAGTGTCCCACCTGACTTACTATGTACTACTGGGAAATACACAAGTATTTCCCAGTGCCGGAGATGTATTTAATGACGTAATTTCATGTCACACGTAATTTTTTCAGAGTGCTAACTCCGGGAAAATGTCTGAAAATGGAAGCAAGTTGTGCTTATTACAAAAGAAAAGGTGCATTTAATTAAAAAATTTGAAAAGGGAAAAATTTACAGCAAAAGCTTGCAGAAAAATATGGCATCGGGATTCGATACATAAACAAAACTATGTCGAAGGAATTTGAAGTAGGGCTAAATCCAAGCCTTCGTACGATGACTTAATGCTCCTTCCAAATGAAAGCGCATAAAAAAGTCATCGTGTGAAGACTTGGATTTAAACATACTTCAGCGGTTCAATGAAAAATGAATGGAAAAAATACTCATCTCTAGTGTGATGTGTTGAGTACACATAAACCATGGTATTTCGTACTGGAATTAGGAGACATTTTAAGAATTCTCGAAAACAATCAAAAATTGCTGATTATGTCATTAAATAATGTGTATGAATATACAGTAACAGCTAATATAATTAAAAAATGAGTTGTTATATTTGTAAAGAACAATAAGATTAATGTTAGGATTATGTTTTTTCATTTATTTATTACTTTTATCCCTTGTCTCCCTCTTGATAATAAGAAATATAACTTTATAGTTTTTATAATACCCAAATATTTTAAGAAATACATAAATCAATGCATATACTAAGTATATTTAGATCAATGGTTCTCAAAGACTGTGCGGCGAATTTTGCTAAGTGTCTCGCGAAAACTGCAATTGATTTGATCCCACTTTTATCACTGTTAACGTTTTTGTCACAGATTTCTAATTCACCTTTTTCTGTTTCATCAAAAACTAATCCATATTAAAGTAACTTTTAAGTTTAACTGGAAAAAAGAAGCAAAATAAAAACAAAAGACATCGGACCTCGAACTTGCAAACGCAACAAAAACAACTGATGTTATTGAAGGGAACTGCTCATACGCGAGACTCCCTGTGCCGTAGTGTTCTTCTTCAACCCATCCATCCCTTAGGAGGGTAGAGTTCCCTGATTAGTGCTCACGACGATTTAATGCAGCACTCGCATCACTCCTCTACTGCATCCCGCAAGGACAAGTATTTTGGCTGTAGATCTGTATGTTCGGGCGCCGATTTGCCTGTTCTGAGGGACGAATTTCCGGGAGGGGAACCCTCTACTTCCGTTTGAGAACGGCTAACTCACCAGTTGAAAAGACCTGGTAAACGTTCCTCACATCATAGACGGGATTCGAATCCGGGTCTTTCTCAATCAAAGGACTCGTCTATACCAACTGAGCTACGGAGCCCCCCCCCCCTTAAAAAAAGTTCAGTGTGTTACGATTCCTCATTGCAAAGGATACTGTGAACCACTGAATTAGATAATCACCCATTTTGCACATATCTGAAACTCTTTTGTTCATTGAATGGCGTTTGTCACTGTCTGGCTTCTTATGTCATCAACTATCAGTAGTAGTCTGTTAATATATTCGCATTCTATTTTTTTTTGTTAATGTTATTCTTTTGTTCAAATGCCTTTAAATTCATAGCCTAAAGTTAGTTGGGAAGAAATCTAGTAGTAATAAAGTACGAAATTTATATTTGTCACTTATATTTCGCACTTTGCCTCCAATGCATAACTGATCATTGTAAATGCCCTTCCCTCCCCTCCCCCAACCATTCCACATGCATAATAATCAAATACCTCCTCTGTTCTTTCACCAGCAAGAGATTAGAAGAAGAAGCTATCAGGACCAGGAGACTCTTAGTGTCTCCTGGTCCTGATAGCATTTCGCCAACTGTCCTGAAACATTTTGCACCAGAACTGACTTCTGTCCCATATCGTCTGTTTATGATCTCTTACTCCACTGATATCTACCCCCACAGCCTGGAAATTGGCCTATGTTCAACCCATTCCCAAGATGGATAAGAAATCACCACCATCAGACTATCCCCTATCTCACTCGCCTCAGTTCTGTCTAAAGTAATGAAGAAAACCACCAATACACAACTCCTATGTTACCTTGTGATTTTTGTAGTAAGGTTTGTCAAATGAAAGGCACTTAGGAAATAAATGGATTTTTTATTATTATTATTTTTTATTCTACTGCTGGCTCTCGACAGATGTATTCACATATGTCACCCAGCTCAGGAAAAATACCATGGAAAAATACCTCGTATCGTTTGGTCTTTCCCACGACTTCTGCAACTGGATTGTCAGCTTTCTGACTGGACGCATATATTTTGTGATGGTTCCTTATCTTCTCACTATTCAGCTAATGCTGCAATTCCAAAAGGTTCTGTTCTCTCACCAACCCTCTTCTGTATATCAACCACCTACTTCAGTTGACCATGAGCCCAGAACAGATTTTCGCAGTGACAACACACTGCACTCCTTCCTTTCATTTGACTTATTCTACTTCACAAATCATCTCGACTTACAGAACATCAACTGCCACTGTCCCATTTATAATTTTCAAGCCATCCTCCAATAGGATTTGGTTAGGAAAAGCCAATTCTGCCTTATTTCCCACAAATAGAAGCATTTTCGTCCAGTATTATCTTTGACAACGCTCAAATTTCTAAACAAGAAGATATTTCTTTTCTTAGAATTACCCTGACATCAAGCCTCTGCGTTAATCACCCTGACATCAAGCCTCTACTGGCATAAACACATCACAACATTTGCCTTCTCAGCTTCCAAAAGACTAGAATTTCTCTTTCGCTCAGCGCGTTACGTCACCAGCTCCGAACAACTGTTAACCTTATATAAGTCGGTCGCAAATTCCCCCAGCTATTAAATACTGCTCTCACATTTCGGGTGGAGCCTCTAAGTGCTCTCTAAAAATAGTTAACTCAATACAGGAGGGCACTCAGACTGATCAATAACCATCTCTTACAACTCACTCCACCCAATTTCAGACAGACGTTTGGTTTCTGCAATATGTATAATAGCATGATAAACTGCAGAATACATCTTCTATAATGTTATTGTTATGTTACCAATATGTATCTTAATTAAATATTTCTATGGCAAATGTTCATATGAAATAGCATCGATAATTACTCTACTCTCTACTAGATCCCTTGAAACACGTTCAACTGCCATCCAACATCCACGGTACAACTCCAAAACCATAGAACAAGTTTCTGTTCCTCCTCCTCCATCCCTGCAACTGCTGTACTGTGGAAAGTCTTCACAAGGAATACAATATATACAGGCCATCAAATCCTACGTACAAAAAAAAAAAAAAACTTCTTTCACAAACCATACACGATATTATATGTTGATCAACTAATCTTTCGTGTTTGGACTCAGCATAAAAAAAATTGATGATGTTATTTGAATTATTAATAGAATATAATATGTAATATTAAAATATGCTGCTGATATCTCTAAATAAATTTAAAATTTAAAGGGTTAAAATATATTCATTAGTTAATACGTATCGATTTATTTTTAATCACGCGATATATATGCATTTTATTGTGTGCTTTGAACACAATTTTAATAAAGAATATTGTTTTTATTAAAGCAAGGTATTGGAAGCCTCTTCAGCGCTCTCAAAGTTGTCCGACTTCTACGATTAGGCAGAGTGGTAAGGAAATTAGATCGCTATTTGGAGTACGGAGCAGCTATGTTAATTCTCTTACTCTGTTTTTACATGCTAGTGGCCCACTGGTTAGCATGCATCTTCTATAGTATCGGCCGGAGCGACGCTGAAAATGGATATACCTACAGTTGGCTGTGGAAACTGGCTAATGTAACTCAAAGTCAGTTCAACTTCAGGGTGTCCAATGACTCATTTAAAATGGAACTGATTGGAGGTCCTCCAAGAGCCACAATGTACGTTACAGCCCTGTACTTTACTATGACTTGCATGACTAGTGTGGGCTTTGGTAATGTGGCAGCGGACACGGACAATGAAAAAGTGTTCACCATTTTTATGATGATAATAGGAGGTAAGTTAAACTTTATATGTACTTTATAAGATATTATTTAGAAGTGATTAATTCAATTAAAAAGAATTGTGTGTATGTGTGTGAATTATTTGATAAACTATAGTATACATCTGTAATATTATTGTTACAATTAATATTTTTATCAATGAACCATTATTCGTAGCCATGGACAAGATTACGATATATTATTTCAGAGAACTGAATGAGTAACTAACTAGCCTTTGGAACAGTTATCCAAATAGGAGTAAAATCAATTGATTGACTACACCAGCGATTCCCAAACTGGGGGCCGTAGGTTTTGTTGAGGGGGGGCCGTGAAATAATGAAAAGAAACTGAAAATATTTTAAGACTAAGTAGATTTTTTATCTTAAAAGAAACGTATTTAATTTTTATTATTTATTATTTCTTTTTTGTTATTTTTTATATTTTAAATTAAAAAAACACACATTGGTGCCGGGTCACAAATGTTACTTTCTGCGTATTTCGTAAATATATGCTTATTCATATAAGTTTCATTTCGAAGCAGAAATCTAAGAATTGCAGTTTCAAATATTTCACCTGATATTGATGTAGCAGTATTGAAAACGCATCCATCACATTAAATTGTTATTAAACTTCTTTTATGTTTTTAATTCTTTCTTTATTACTAATCGTTTTACGTTTCATGTGCTTGTACTACAAATGTACAATAACAATATATCTATCTATATAAAAATATGAGATAATGTGCCATGTCAAATATGTATGTAAGATGCTAAAAATGTAATATTTGCATTTGATTTTTGCAATATTCGCTGCGTATATTTTGTATTGAATATAAATACAATAAATATTATAATAATATATGTCTATATTACGAATTTTGTTTGAGGGGGGCCGTGAAATATTTTAATTTTTCCCTGGCATCCAGAAGTTTGGGAAGTACTGGACTACACAACAATACCGTCTACCAGGAAAGACTGGAAAATAAATTAAAAAAAAATAGTAATGTGAAGTGCTATTGATTATGTTAATTAATTCTGAAGCTCGACCACAAAAATTAAAATAAGCAAACCGTCTCAATAATTCAAGATATACCAATTCACAAGAATGAATTTTAGCAGACGAAAAAAGTTTCGATACTATTCACTCGACTATTTAATTAAAAAAGTTTCGATACTATTCACGTAAAAAAAATGAATGAATGAATGAAGCGTGGAAGAAAGAAACGTGCTCAAGCACAGGTTTCGCTGTCCTTGATTTACAATCGCCTATACTTCAAGTTCAATAATAATGAAAAATAATATTTGCTTTTTGGTTCACTCTCAGCTTTACTTCTAGAAAGGAATGTTATCCTAAATACACTGCCCTGCCAAAAGGTATCTTGACACCCCTAGATATAATGTACTGGCCTCTGTTCTGCAGGTGTGGAGCCCACATGTGATGTGGGCACGAGATTCATTGCCTCTAGGTACCAGGACGTGTGGCTAACCATCTTCCTGGAGCGATGAAGGAGTTCTATGGGAATGCAAGCTATTGTTGCTACCACCAGGATAATGCGCCATGCCATGCTGCGCGTACAACACAAAAGTGGTTCACAGAGGTTGACATTAATTGCCTTGGCCGGCCCAGAGTCCCGATTTGAACTCGATTTAAGTGATGTGGGATATTCACTAACGACCATTAATTGTTGGAGCTTTTACAGGCCGAATGGCAATGTATCATACCAGAACAGTGTCAGCAACTTGTAGACAGCCTTCCATGTGTTGGAGCGGTTATTGCTGCAATGGGTAACCCAACTTGTTATTGACAGCATCCATAATGTTTAGCCTTCCAGACAAGTGGTGTCCGGATACTTTTATCAGGGCAATATATTTCAAATCCACTCTACGTATGTCATAGAACAGCTTTGCCACATTCCTGGAGTTATTCTTAAAAGATTGCTTTAGGAAGCATAAGGTTAATTGGTTCTAAACTTGTACTTTTATCGAGAAATCCTTGTGTTGGAACGAAGTAATCTTGTCGGACCTCAACATTAAGAAACAAGCTTAGCTGATAAATAGGTTTTCAAACAGTCGACACCGAAACAACCCTCCAATACATGGAAGTGAACCAAAATATACAATTACTTAGAAACTTGTTGATAAGCCACCTGTACAGGTAAAGACTGTAATCTGTAATGTTGTATTCGGTGAAATTGATCATTAGGCAGCGGAAGAACTGAATTTAAGATGACTAGATCCGTTAACTGATTAGGTTTTTTAATTGAAATCTAAATGTGCATTGTCGTATGATTCCGTATTAATTTTGCATCTCTTCCTACAACGATTGTTCAGTCAGCAAACTTTCTAATATTCATAATGTTTATGGAAGTTTTTTCACTTGGCTATGCTACTAATTATATATTTGGTTTTATCCTTTATCCAAGTGTAAGCAAACAAAGGTTGCGTTTTGATCCCAGTACTTTCAGGACTGGGGCAACTCGTCTTAAAGGTGGTATGAGTTCTCATCACTTGCCTTAGTATCCCATAATGCAAAACACATCTCCTTGCGAACATGTATAATGCTATGCATTAAGGGAAGGGTCGCTAACCAGACCGGTTTCGACCTTTATTGAGGTCTCATCAGTGGGACCAGACCCAGAGATGGTGATACTAAGGTGGAAGTAATGGAGAAGTCATATTTACCTATGACTTCCTAAGGCTGAGAACTTATACCACCTTTACCATGAGTTTCCCCAGTCCTGAAAGTATTACAGGGGAAAACTTTGCTTACACTTTGATAAATAATAAAACCAAATGTACAATTAGTAGCATAGCCAAATGGAAAAACTTCCATAAACTTATCTCTAATCCAGAGAATTTTAATAATAGTGTGTGACACCCTTTGGCAACTCGCATAGGTAAATATGACTTCTCCATTACTTCCACATTAGTATCACCACCTCTGGGTCTGGCTCCCACTGATGCCCTTTTGCGCGGAAGTGGTGGTAGCAATGCTGAAGCCAATGAGGTTTTAACTGAGGCTTGGCGTTGCTGCCGGGAGGGGGGGGGGGGGATAACAGATGGCAAGGCTATAGCCCATGAAATTAACTGAGGTTTGGCTATTGCTGTTACCTCTCAGATGACTTATGAGCGGTTCTTCTCGGTGGTGGAGTGAGCCTGCCACTGGGTAGAGCCAACGCTGAGAGTTCTTGGTGACAGGATGAGCCTGTTACTGAGGGGAACAACGCTGAGTTTTGATCCTGCGGGTCCCTCATTATTGGGGAATCTCACGAGTTTTTGGAGACTCTCTGTACGTTAACAATAAAGTGCAGAAGGGGTTGTAGCAATGCTGACGCCAATGAAGTTTTAACCGAGGCTTGGCGTTGCCGCTGCACCTGGGGGGGGGTAAGTATAACGGATGGCAAGGCTGTAGCCCATGAAGTTTACTGAGGCTCGGCTATTGCTCTTACCCCTCAGATGACATATGAGCGGAGCCTGCCACTGGTAGAGCCAACGCTGAGAGTTTTTCTCGGTGACAGGCTCACCCCGTCACCGAGCGGAACAACGCTGAGTTAAAAGCTCCTTCGGGTCACTCACTGTTGGGTCGCCTGGGGGGATCTGATGAGTTCTTGGAGATAACCCCGCACTTAAACAGAGAAGTGGTTGCTTTCTCTGGGAGGGATATGAACTTTGCTCTCTCAGGTTTCTTTCGAATCCAGCTCCCTGTGAGGGGAGCTTAGATTTCTGGGGGTTTGCTCTGAGAGAGCATTTTGAGTCTCCAGGAAAGGTGTTTTCTGGCGTGGCCCATGAGGGGCCTTGTCGGTGGATGCTTTTCCCTCGAATATGAGCGGTTCTGCTTGGTGGTGGGGGGTGAGCACGTCACCGAGTGGAGCCAACGCTGAGTTGGATGATCTCTCATTCACTTGTAGGGAGTGATCTGGGGATCACCTAATTTTTAGAGACCGCTTTACTTATGCATTGCGCAGAAGTGGTTGCTTTCCCTGAGATGTGAGAGGTTCTGCTTGGGGATAGGTTTTTGCCTATCTCTGAGTGGGGCCACCGTTGAGATTATGGCTCCGCTTAGTGAGTAGGTTTTACAGATGAATGCATTTCCCATTGTCAACCAGGAATATAGATGATAAGAAAATAATTCGCTGTAACTGCGGCTAAACATTGTATCTCGAGAAACAAGGAATGTTTAACAAAAATTATGAATTAATTATTATATATTTGGTTTTATCCTTTATCCAAGTGTAAGCAAACAAAGTTTCCGCCTGAAGTACTTTCAGGACTGAGGCAACTCGTGGTAAAGGTGGTATAAGTTCTCATCACTTGCCTTAGTATCCCATAATGCAAAGCACATCTCCTTGCGGACATGTATAATGCTATGCATTAAGGAAAGGGTCACTACTCAGACCGGTTTCGACATTTATTGAGGTCTCATCAGTGGGAACCAGAGGTGGTGATTTATTGAGGTGCTGTTTAAGTAAAAACCTCTCTCTACTTAAACAGCACCTCAATAAATCACCACCTCTGGTTCCCACTGATGAGACCTCAATAAATGTCGAAAGCGGTCTGGGTAGTGACCCTTTCCTTAATGCATAGCATTATACATGTCCGCAAGGAGATGTGCTTTGCATTATGGGAGACACTAAGGCAAGTGATGAGAACTTATACCACCTTTACCACGAGTTGCCCCAGTCCTGAAATACTTAAGGCGCAAACTTTGTTTGCTTACACTTGGATAAAGGATAAAACCAAATATACGTGGGCTGTTCAATAAGTAATAAGACTAATTTTACTGTGGCGAAACCACTCATCACAATATTAATTTCTGTGGAATAAAGAAATGTTGCTGTCTGTATTAACAAAAGAGGTTGATAGATGGCGTATACGGGCTGATGTGCCAGAGTGTCACGTGACTAAACGCAAGTGCTCATCGGCGCGCCTACGAGGTGCGACCAGTCTTCGAAATGGAAGCGTCCTTGGAACAGCATTATGCGATTAAATTTTGTGTGCGTTTGCAAAAATCGGCATCGGTCACTTTTAACATGATATGCGAAGCTTTCCACGATAAAACAATGTCGAGGGCAAGTGTTTTTCGCTGGCATAAAACTTTTAAGGAAGGAAGGCAAAATGTGGAAGATCTTGAACGTGAGGGAAGACCATAAACGTCCATCACAGAGACAATGATCAACACAGGCAGCGATTATCACAAGCACACGTCAAAAGGAAGCGTCCATTGCTGAAGAATGGCTTCTTATTGCACCACAATAATGCAAGACCACATATTGCTAGTTGTGTAGTGGACGTTTTGCAGAAGAACAACACAGATATCCTACCACACCCTCCATACAGTCCTGATCTCGCACCGTACGATTTCTGGCTGTTTCCTCAGCTCAAGAAACCACTAAGAGGCCGCCATTTCGAAAGCAACAAAGCATGTGTAAAAGCTGCGGAGGCGGTTTTGAAAGAACTCTCAAAAAACGGACTCTCACATGTGTTTAAGAAGTGGACGCAACGTTGGGACAAATGCATCGAGTCTCACGGTACTTACTTCGAAAAAGACCATGTAAATGATGACGATTAAAGGTAATCTGTTTTCTGTATAAATATAGTCTTATGAACAGCCTACGTATAATTATTAATTCATAATTTTTGTTAAACATTCCTTGCTGTTTCTCGAGATACAATGTTTAGCCGCAGTTACAGCGAATTATTTTCTTATCATCTATATCCCTGGTTGACAATGGGAAATGCTTTCATCTGTAAAACTTACTCGCTATATATAACTGTGAATAGTAGTGTATTAGAGGCGCGCTAAGTAGTACTCCATAAATGAGGCGCAGCAAATTTACGGAACTGCTCTATGTGCATGGGGTGCTCCACATACTGCGAATAAGGAAGTAAGTAGGTAATGCTACAAAAGGACGAACTGATATATTGGGAACACTGTGAACACAGTGCAGAAGCAGGAAATGAGAAGAGGTGTTGAAGAGAAGTGTACGGGCCCCTTGTCAAGGGAGCAGTGGAAATACAGAAGGGAAACGGAGAGGAAAGGTGGTCCTGTTTATTAAGCAGGATTGTCGAGACGAATTTTGGTATTGGCATTGTCTTCATGATTTAAGTATTTAGCTCTAAAATGCTTAAATTGTGAAGCTTGGGAGATTTCTATAGTCAATCTTCGAAGATAGTCTAGCAGAGAGAGAGAGAGAGAGAGAGAGAGAGAGGTTAAAAAACTTATGTGAACTGGGTTTGTTGACTTACGACCAAATTGCCTGATAGATGACGAGCATCTGGCGTAATCTGAAAGGTCGCTAGTAGTCGAACGAACTCGAGCGAGGGATGATTCTAATGCCATTTTATGATAACAGTCTTCAATTGTTTGGTAAAGTAAATTGAAAGAAACGATAAAGAAATTAAGTTAAGTAACATATATGAGTAGATACAGAGCGGGCATTTCTTTGTCACCGATTAGTTTCGGTATTCTGGTATCATCGTTCATTCTTATTTTATATACAACAACAGCAATAACCGGTTATGTTATTGTGTGACTCAGACGGGTTACTCTTTAATTGAAGGTTCGAAATATTAGCTCTTAAGCCAGTGATACCATTAAATTATCAGTAATAAAAGAAATATTCACTATCAAGTTCGCGTTTATCAAGGAGAGAGAGAGAGAGAGAGAGAGAATCAATATCCGTATTAACATTATCTTTGAATGTGAACATTTTCAGATGTTATTATGCATTTTTGCACGATCATTTGCACAGTTTTATGGTGAGCACTTTATATTTAAAAATTTACTGGAGGACAAACTAGGTAGGATGATTCAAATATAATATATATTTCAGCTGTTATTTTACACCATTAGAAAATACACCACAATTTTACACCATTAGAAAATAGCACCGTTTCGTTTTTTTCTTCGCAGCTCTGCTATATGCTACAATATTTGGACACGTGACGACCATTATCCAGCAGATGACATCCGCCACTGCAAGGTACCATGAGATGTTGAACAATGTGCGAGAGTTCATGAAGCTTCACGAGGTGCCTAAGGCTCTGAGCGAAAGAGTTATGGACTATGTGGTATCGACTTGGGCGATGAGTAAGGGCATTGACATAAAGAAGGTTAGACTACTCTGAGAATTTTGAATATAAAAAAATAATTGAGATATTATTCAAAAGAAAATAATATAAGTTATTACGATAATTTAATTAAAAACATTTCAGATGTACTATTTTCTTTCACTGGGTTCTTAAGTGTTTTGAGTTGGTAGTGAGGTGTATCTGCCTGCTGACACAGTGTTGCACACTTTATTTCTCCCTATGTATAAAGGGAAAAAAAATATGAGTTAGCTTGGTGTTAGTTTCTTAACATTACGGTGAAATTTCTTTCACAAAAGTTCCGATGGAGAATCCCCAAAAAATAAAATAAACCAAAGTACTTTACCGAAGGCGTAAGCCCTTTTTTTTATGGCACCTAAACAATGCCAACAAGAATACTCCTGGAATGCGATTTTGATATCACGTGTAATGCTTACAACAACTATTAATGTTTACTAGCGGTTATAAAACAAATGATATTTTACTGAACCGACAAAAGTAGTAACTCATAAACAAAATACGAAAGTCAACAAAATTAGAGTATGAAGGAATGCATTAAGATCTGATTTTAGATGTCCTGAGTGAAGAGTTTAACTAGAGATTTTAATGTTTAGAGAGATCTTCAAGATGAGTAGGCTTTTAAACAGCATCCTGAAATGTGTTTAAAATGAATAGCATCGTCTTAAAGACGGTGTTCGTAATATTCGTCTTAAATTCGGTAAATTAAATCAGTAATTTAAATTCTTGCGTGCAGAGTTAGTAGTAAAAATTCAAACACTATGTGCGTAGCATAATTTTAAACTAATTTATCTATAAAGTTCACTGGTAGCATGAAACAGAAAATGTGGGTATCTTTAGAAAACTACTAAACTCTCTAATAAGCAATTTTACTGTCACGAAAGACCGACTGAATAGAATCTACCTTCCGTGAACAGTAACTTAATGTTGTGTCTATTCGTACTTCCAACTTAGGCTTTTCTACAGCCGTCTAAACATTTGCATTGCCTGACTAGATCCCATTACTAATTTCACTTTGCTATCTTTCCTTCCCCTTCCCTCCGTCCTTCCCTGTTTAAAGAACTTGATGTCTCTAAGTATATATAAAATAACTCTTACTTAACTTAAGTTCTTTAATTATTTGTTCATTAGCACGTTTCATTCCCGCTTTTTACTGTTATATACACTCTGTTAAAATAAGTATTGGGACACCACCGATTTAGAATGAAACATCACTGATAGGCAGATTACCTCCATCGCACGTGACCTATCTGCCTACTCATCACTGTTTTGATACGTTGACATTTTAGAACGCAGAAATGCTTCGAGCTTCATTTATGCTCGTTAACTCTACAAAAAAAAAAAAAAAAAAACTAATCTTTCACTACTGATTCCTTTTAAAAGAAGATTTTAAATTCATAGTCGTGGTGGGTTTCGCTTAATTTACTCGCAATATCTTCTTAATTCTTTCTAATTGACGAAAAGCATGAAATGGACATTACTTTTATTTTTTGATTCTAAAAATCGTTGCAAACTATTTTTAGAATATTATAAAAACCGACGTAAAAGCTGCGTGTGATCCATTACAAACGTCGCGACCTTCATATATTCGTAAAATATGACAACGAATTTATTAAAATAGAATTTGATCTTTTAACGAGCTCAGGTGGTTAGCCATACAACCCCAATCAGGTGATGCTTTCACAGGTTAATTTGTCAGTTCTGAGTGAGAAATATTCTGCTGGCTCATTTCGGCCGACTTAACCACTTCCTTCTAAAAACAAAACCTAATCAAGTTTCCTTCATCACAGATGGGATTTTACTTCAGGTTTCTTACCTACGCTAATGATGCTTGTCAAAACCACTCAGTCGTGGAGACGTCCTGGAAAAATGCTTAATCAATTACATGTCGCATCACGGTGTCACTATAATTAAACTGTTTAGAATTAATGCCGAGGCATCTAAGGCCCTGAAACGAGTTTTATGTCTGTCAATTGCTTGTGTCGGTTTGCATTTTCTCTTGTGCGCATACCATAGAGTCTGCTAGTCGACAGAAGTTTAATTAATACTTCCAAATCATGGAAAGCATTCACTGTGATGAAACTGTCGTTTAGATTAAAAACTGCTGGGTATATTCGACGTGCACATCATTTACACATATTGCTATAATTGCAAATATGGTTTTATCTTCGGAATATTTGGTTGAAGTTTAACTTTTTTTTTTCACCGTATATATTTTAAATAAATTTGAATTCGTTTAATTTTAAATTGTTTAGTTTAATGGAAAAAATAAATTGAATTATGATAATTCGTTTATATGAAGAGCTGGATATTTAAATAAAATGCGTACAATACCACACAGTATTGGATATGTTTTGGAAAAAGCATTTTGCTATAGGCAAATCGCAGTGCGATGTTTATGTTCACTTGCAGCCATAGCTTGGTATACCACACTTTTTTCAGTGTTACAGATATTTCTATCTTAACGCCAAAAAAAGTCACAAATACAGCCTATGCATGTCAGAATTTAGTGTACTCATAGATTTTACTAAGTTTATCAGAAAACAAAACTCAGGCACTGCATCATACAAATATTACATGTTTAATAATGAAAGAAATGGCATGTGATTTTTTTGCATATTTATTTCTTCTAGTTTCTTCTTTCGAATAAAAATGTCTTGATTTTGTTGATATATTTCAGGTTAACTATTTTCAATACTTAACTGAAATTCAGTTTCTTCTTCAAGTAAGAAATGGAACAATATGCGCGAAAGAAACAACAAACATCAAAATGAATAATGGTAGTGTGTCACTTTAATGACGAATGACTGCCTGGGAAACTCGGTCACGTCAGAAACATTCTGTTATGTAAATTGATAAAAAAAAATGCATTAATCACATGAATATGACCATGACCAGAAATACTGCTCCAGTACTGCACATTCTAATAGCATTCGCTCTCGGATTTCCAGTATTATTGATAAAGATTTACACATTTGACCTCGAGTAAGAAAATTAAAAAACCCACATCGATTGGATTTTTTTCCCATTTGTATTCGATTTCAGATAAGACTCCATGCATGTTACTAATAAAAGATTTCCCTTTCAGGTCCTTAGCTACTGCCCTAAGGATATGACTGCGGATATCTGTGTTCATTTGAATCGAAAGGTTTTTAATGAACATCCGGCATTCCGCCTAGCAAGCGATGGATGTCTCAGGGCCTTAGCCATGTACTTCAGTATGGAACACAGCGCTCCAGGAGATCTCCTTTACCACACGGGTGAAAGCATAGATACCTTGTGCTTTGTGGTGACAGGATCGCTAGAGGTCATCCAAGATGAAGAAGTTGTCGCTATTTTAGGTAAGATTGGAGCAGCTTCCTGAAGAAACCAACTTAAGTTGTTGTTTTTATTTATTTATTCACTTTATGCCATCCACATAAAATCTTAAATATATCAGTATCTACTGAATTTCAAAACTTTACTATTTACACTTTTAAAAAAATACTCTTTTGCTTCTTTTAACTTTTTTCTTTCTTATTGCTTTAAAAGAGAGATCAGCTAGCGCATTAATTTGAAATTAATATTACAGATGAATCTGATTTTAATGTACTGCAAAATTTAGCCCTCAAAAAAAAAAAGATCTTGTATTTTGATAACGAATTAACGAACGAAATTGCCTTTTATATATTTTCAAACCATCAGAAGATCTGAAAAATTATTAATTTTTATTAAATATCTTTATTCGATTCTTCTTTAAAGACGAGTTTAATATAAACTTTTATATAAAGTTTAATATAAACCTTCTAAAATGAACAGTGATAGTTAATTTTACTATCTAGAAAGAGACTTTGGAAGGATAATCTTAAATATGCATTACCTTTAACATATTAAACATCCTGGTTCAATATCTTAAGACAACGGTACGAAACTAATTACTACTTAGTTTCAGGACAATCCAGATAGAACAAGTTAATCTAGAAACCTAGTTGTGACGACTAACGTTGAGCTTTTTCAAGCCGTTCATGCTTCCTGCAAACAAGCGGTAGTCTCACATCGAGTGATTAAATTCTTAGATCGGACTCACAGGCCGGTGCCAGAAGAGCGACGATGCTGTCCATTAATCCAACCAGGCCAGCAAACAGTTTTACCGGATCTCGTCTTTTACATTTTGACCTGATCTCTTTTCTTTGTTTCAGTAAAAACGGTCAAATACAAAATCGACCCAGATTACTCGACACATAGTAGGAACTCATCACCCATGCAATTAGAACACGGTAATTATTAATCGTTTTTTAAAGCACCCTTAGTTTAAAAATCAATTACCGTATTTCTATCAAATTCCTTTTATTATTTATTGTCTTCCTTAATTACGTACGCTGTGAAACATATACTAACTAAGATAAGGTTAAATTGCCTGTGCTGTTTCAAACTTGACAGCCAACTTGTCCCCGTGATGAAATTGTTCATATTTTGGCATCCCTTTCAGAATCTGTCGTAGGATTCTTTCCTTGAATATGTGAAAGTACGTTATTTTATAACTGAAATAAGTACAAAGTCTGGCCTTAATTTCAAGATTTCTGCTTGAGATTAAGGACAGACTCTGAAGATAAAATCTTTGCCAGTAAGACAATGAATTCCTGGTGTTGATTAAAGCGCAAATAATAATGAACAGCATTTTAAGCTGGCTAAGCAAATATTAAGTAATAGAGAACACGCAATATTCACCAGTGCATATTCAATATTCAACATTTAACATTGCTTTTCAATATGCCCCTTTTCTTCGTTGTCTATTCTTCCTGAACGGCTATGTAAATACTCGCATAGTCGGTTAAAAGTTTAGTATTGCGTAGATATTTCTGAAAGGCATTCGATGACAGATGCTTTTCATTCCCAGTGAGAAGCGGTTCTTATTAGTGAAACCGAAGAACTAGACGCACTCTATAAAGAATCATGCACTATAGATTTTTAACTTCCATGGATGCGACTCTCATAAAAAGATATGGCTTAATCACTAACTTGCATTATTTTTAATCTAGCACCCAGAATTCTAGACTATTATAACATATTAGATATTTTCGCCAGTTCGTCTTATGTGTATCTTAAGCATAGTAACATCGCCAGTCTATTAGTCTTTTCACAGAATCCAGTATTTCTTCTTAGAAGAATGGCATTTGCTTCTCAATCTGAATTTATCTTTTTTTTTTTTTTTCATTTATTGGCTAGAGATAACTATGCTTCATATAGCACATATATTTACTCGCTATGCAATAGTGAGAATTTCTGATTATTAAACTATTTATAAAATAAATATCTATATAACAAAGCTCAAAGTATATAATACTATT
Source organism: Typopeltis vanoorti (assembly GCF_054136105.1). Taxonomy (NCBI): domain Eukaryota; kingdom Metazoa; phylum Arthropoda; class Arachnida; order Uropygi; family Thelyphonidae; genus Typopeltis; species Typopeltis vanoorti. The sequence goes on along the minus strand of NC_143555.1, from coordinate 18,567,733 downwards.
CCTAGGTAAAGGAGATGTCTTTGGAGATGCTTTTTGGAAAGAACCCACTATCGGTCAGTCGTGTGCGAACGTTAGAGCCTTAACTTACTGCGACCTTCATGCAATCAAACGAGAGAAGCTTTTGGAGGTCCTCAACTTTTATCACGCCTTTGCCAACTCCTTCTCCCGCAATCTCATCTTGACGTATAATCTTAGGCATCGGGTATGTATAAAAGGATTTTTTTTATTGTTGTATCAACAAAATACTACTTTCTCTTATTATACACAGTGTAACATTGTTCTACTGCTACTTCTGTGCTCCTTGATAGACGATATAACAAAATTTCAAATTTTGTATATTTCAATTTTTAACTTTAAGATCAAAACAGAGATCAATGTAATTTTTTTAAAAAAAAATTACTATTTTATCATTATTCTATAAACATTTATCACTATTTTCTTAAATAGTAATATATAATGTGACTCTAAGCTAACCAATTTTTTTTTTTTTGAATTGAAGTACATGGATAGATATTCCAATTCTTTGAAATTCAACTCCCACCTAAAGATAAGGTTAAATTCATAGTCCGACGTGAGGCCATCGCTGCATTTATTTAAAGCCTAAGTGATTTGAAAAAGTCACATGTTTGGTCTAGAAAAGTGTGTGTGGAGTGGGGGAGGGTGCGCGCGTGTGTGTATATATGTATAATAGAAAATTAATAAAAATAGAAAGAATCCTTATCTCCCTCCTCCCTTCTCCTACTAACAAGTATAGGTTTACAACCTATCGTCGGCAAGAATCACAGTAAAAAAATTATGAATGGACCCCAAGCATAAGAACAGTTCCGTCTGTTTTATTTTTTTCCTTCGGCTTCAGCCATTTCCCTCTGATAGACCGCTTTTTTTCCTTTCCCACTAGTGACAATGTTAGAGAAAAGCAAATGATTAATTTTTAAAACATTAGTGTTTTATAAATAATTTTAATGATAAATTTATATTGTTATAATATAATTTAAAAATATTAATAATATTTTTAAATTTTTCCCATACCAAATAATTTTGGCCAGGTAAAATCGATATGAAGCTTATTAAAAAGAAAAGCGCGAATAAATGGACCCTAACAATATCTGTAATTTATATATACATTGGTCACTTTTTACGGCAGCGGAAGTACTACTGGATGAAGTAAAGATAAGCATTGCGAAATTACAAGTGAAATGCTGTCTTCATAGAAAAGTCATATTTTCGGTCATAGAAGTTTCATATTTTCATAGAAGTCATTATTGAAGTGATTTTTTATGACATTTTATTAAAAGCGGTGCTGTCAAGGCACTACAAACGCGAATGAGGAAAATGTGAATCAAAATAGATCGTTTGTTAAGTTCCTTTCTGAAGCGAGGGAGCTTTGTGTTGTCTTTTTAAATTAATTGGTTTTACTATTATTTACCAGTATATTATCAACTAGCAACAAAAATTCAGTACAATAACGAAATTGACTCAGAAAGATAAATCATCCCTGCAAAGGTCAATCATTACCAAGATATTCAAGGTTTCTAAACTATTATAAATATCGAATACTATTTCTAGACTAGTCTACAGAAAGACGGAAATATTCACTGGTAGCAAAATTTACCTTTTAAATACGATTGAATGATCACTAAACTTTCGAAAATGAACCAGGATATCGATTTTGGGTCCCTTAATGTACTGCTGAACACTCTTTTAAATATTAAATAACTTATCAAAATATTTTTGCATTATCTTTGATAAGTGAAAAATAAGATTTACAGAGAGTATTACGCATGACGGACCAAAGTAGTAAACACAATCACACTTATAATATCATAAGTTATTCTAATTAGACCTTTTAATTTAAAATTAACCCTTTGTAGTAACCACGTTATCAGAATGAAATATTCAAGTACTTTAAATGCTTTCTTTCTAGTGTGTGTGTGTGTGTGTGTGTGTGTGTGTGTGTGTGTGTGTGTGTGTGTTTTGTTCCTGATGATAATATTATCTAATAAAGCTAACAAAACATCGGTTTGATTAATTTAATTTAATAATTACCTAAAGTGTAGTTATTTCCAAATATTGTTTGATATGAGAGTTTCCATAAATAAAATGAAATAAAACAATACACTGATTAATTCTTACTTTTTTTTTTTGTTATCAGCTAATATTCCGTAAAGTGACAGATCTGAAACGTGAAAGAGAATTAGCAGAAAGGAGAAAAAATGAACCATTGCAGGAATTATCCCAGGACCACCTAGTTCGCAAGATATTTTCTAAATTTAGAAGAAATGGCCATGATCGGACAGGAAGTGGAAGTCAAACGACTTCTTCGCCAACACCAGATGTTGAAAAAGGAGAGCGACCGTCGTCTGGTGTAACAGACACGGAAATTACGAAGAACGTTAGTAAGTTTTTGCAAGTATCCGAGATCAGTGAGAAACGAAATGGACCAACGGGAAAGTTAATCAAGTGGGCATCGGCAGACGATCCAACAAGCGACAATAAAGAAAACCACGTCAATCTGGACAATCTTTTAGTAAAAAAGACAGATTCCCTAATTAAGAAGGAACCTAAATATCCAGGCATTGGCGGTCGAGGTGTGTCAAAGTGGTCCAAGTTGTTAGGAAAACAAGATACTATAGAAGAAAGTACCGAAGCTGGAAACAATACGCCACCAAGCAGCGGAAAAGTAGAACAAAAGACAAATAAGGAAAGTACTTCTGATAGCTCTAATGTAATGGATACAGTGCCCTTTAAAACTGCTTCTAACAATCAGTACCAGAAAATTGTTGCCAATTTAATGGATATGAGAATAGATTTAAAAGCAGAACTTCAGCGAATTAACAGCAAAGTTAGCAAAATTGATGAGCAGATTTCCGAAATTTTATCGCGTCTTTTAAATTCAGCAAGTGATAGCGGACCCCCTCCTCTTGTACTGCGTAGTGATTCGATCACTCACTCGGATTCCAATAAAGCATCAAAGTTCGATCACACTAAGCATGTCAGAAGTAAGAGTGGCAGCAAGAAAGATGCTCCAACAAGTAGCTGGACTAATGATAAATCATCTCATTGTCCTGCTCGAAGAAAAAGTACACACAGCAAAAAAACAAGAAACAACCAACATCAGACATCCCCGACGGAATGTGCTGTGAGAGCGATGCTCGAAAACGAAATCGAAGAACAAGACAAAGATGCAAACGGTACTACTAGAGACTATTCAGATAATGAAAAAGAGCAATAAGCCAAATCTTTTTGAATAAGGCCGTTTCTAATGTACAGTTGCTACTGTTAGTTCTATGCAGGGCACTTTATGTATAGACGGAAACCTAGCACTTTACCTTAATTTTTTATTGTGCCTATCTTCTTGAGCAGTGTGTTTATATAGCTCATGCTGTGCCTTACGCCATATGGAATTACAAACAGAAATATACTTTCGACCTCTAATAAGAAAATAAACTGTCTCAAAGAGATGCTTCTACTCATAGTAAGAATATTTAGTTAAAATATTTTGAAGCAGATGGCCAAAGAAATGTGCTATTAAGTTATCATTTTCATATGATACGAAAACGATAAAGGTGGTAAGACATGGCTGTAAGATTTCTTTTGGGCTGCACGTAAGTGGAATTGCACTAAACGTCAATCGCAGTAAATTATGCATTTGCAGTTCTGTTCTTGCAAACGATCGGAAATATTTGTACAAAAACGTAAAGTCACACGATAAAATAATGTAGCGATAGTCACTTGTTTCTAATAGTATTTAATGGAAAATCTATTTAGGAAATCCACTGGAAGGACGAGTACGATTTTGGTGATGTAGGAAACGAAAGAAGTACTTTATTTCAGTTGATACTTTTGGTAATACTGAACCGACTTCTAGTCCCTGTATGCACATGTGCGCAGACACGGTACTGTTTTTCTACAATTATAAGTAAAGGTTTTGCACTTTGTAAAAACTATGAGGTATACGAATAGTATTTTTGTACAAGATGAGTTCAGGATATGAACAGAAGGGACGAAACTAAACGGAAATAAGTAAATGTGAATGCCTTGCACATGAATGAATAATATAGCATATAAAATACGAGTGCGGAACCGATTTCGATTATTCCAACTTATATATATATATGCATAAAAAAACGCGAATTTATTTATGAATGCTTCACTTAATTTGAGGGGTTTCGGCAAAATCATTGTTTACTATATTGCTAAAAAAACAATTGCACATCAATTTAGAAATGGAAATCGTATCTACGGAAAATTTGTTATTTATTATATTTGTAATTAGTGTATCTCAGTACGTTCAATACATCTATTACACTTACAATAAATAAAGATACATTAATTAGCCGAATATGAACTTTTTTTTAAATTCTATAAATGTACTAATAATTTGACGGTCATAATTGATTTTTTTCTGAAAATGCCTTTTAAAGTTCGACAGCTGTATTCTAACAAATAAGTAATAGCTGTTTGCTCGATTTGAAATGCATTATAATCATTCATTATCATCATCAATTATCCTCGTCTTAAAATGTTTTAGTTTTTTGTTTTGTTAAATGTTTCAGGCGCAATTTTGTGGTTATTTAATATACAGTGATTCGTCTGAAGGTTGTTATTATGGTTTTCTCTTGGCACCCTACACACTCTTTATAAAATCATCTATTTTTGTGCTTCAGGAGAATAAAAAAACTTGTCTTTAAAATTTTCTGTCATTTCAGAGACGACAGATGAAAAAGTGCCATTACCTATGCTATTCCGTCGTTTGTCTTGTCATTTTCAATCGGCTTCTGTCATGTCTTCCGATACTCGTAACGCTTCGAACTTCCATAGAGATGTATTGTTAATTCTGAATCTTACTTTTGGAGAAAATGTTTTGAAAATATTATGGTCTCGTCACAGCTGTCCAAATCACATGACCTGATTCTTCGCTCTCACTTCAGTGAATCCATATTGCAGCTGGAAAAACGGACGTGCCGCTTTTGGTTGAAAAGACCTGAATCTCGTCTAAGATGCGAGTAGTTTAATTGCATTCAATTGTAGGTTTCTTTCTCTCTAAGGTGGACTTTACGTTCCATAAAACAGACAACTCGGCCGGAGAACATGCGCAGTTGACAGGATAATCTGTATGAATCATGACCTTACTGCTCTTTGTAATATTTAAGACATAAAACAATCTCATCCTCCCTACATGACTTCATTTCTCTAAAAATGAAAACATTTCCAAGAAACTGTTGATAATTTATTCTTATTATTATGAGTACTGCTCTACTTCGTGCAGTGATTTTATTTTTTTTTTCTTTTTCTTGGGGGGAGTTAAGTTGCATTTCATAAAATATTTCCACTATACTCTAATATTAATTATTAGAACATTTTCATGAACCTAGAAAATATCAGTAGAAGAGTGGATGACGTATTCACTACATCCTCACTTGTGATGGAATGACTACAAGAAATACACTAAAGATGGAACATCACATGGAAATAGTTTATTTTTTATGAATAACAGTATTTTTTTCTAATTCATTTTAGATGATTTTCACAAACTATTCCAAAGTGTTTTTTTTTTTTTTTTTTTTTTGACATCAAATATTTTTCGATTACGGTCACCATTTAACTCACTTTCAGTTGAAATATTTTTGTAAAAGTTCTTCGCGTCAGGATCTTAACCTTGTTCTCTCTAACCTTTTAAAGAGATCAGAGTTACCGACTGAGCTATACCAGGATACTCGTTTCCCCATATAATTGTGGGTTTCACAACGCAAAATAACGTATTATTACGATAAAACGGTCACTGCGTTTCATCGAAGATTTATTTACCTTTTACTTGGAAAACGCAAAGAGAATTAATCCCTGCTGAAACGGTAACGCTCATTAAAACATCTTTTTCTTTGAGTGCCATCTCCTATCGGAGGTCGGCGACCACCTTGGCAAATTTTGAGCGATTCTCAGCTATTCTGAGCAGTCAGTCTCTCAGAGTTCATACCAGTCCACTGTCTGATATCTGCCAGCCAAGATTTTCTTCGTCTTCCTTGTCCTCTTCTTCCATTTATCTTCCCTTTTATAATCAATTGAAGTATCTTATATTTTCCATTACGAAGTAGGTGACCAAGATATGCAGTTTTCCTTCTTTTTATGGTATCTAAAAGTTCACGTGATTTCCCCATTTGTTTCAGTACTTCCTGATTGGACGTTTTTGCTGTCCATGGGATTTTTAACATTCGTCTGTATAACCACATCTCAAAGGCTTCAAGTCTTTTTATTGATGTTGTCTTCAAGGTCCAAGTTTCTGCACCGTACAGCAGTACAGACCATACATAGCATTTAACCATGCGTACTCAAAGCGCTCTAAGTTTAAACTGCGGTTACACAGTGTTGATTTCATCAAGAGAAAATTTTTTCTTGCCATTTCAATTCTAACTTTTATTTCCATTTCTGGATTGCAATCTTCATTTAACCAGCATCCGAGATATTTAAACTTTGCCACTCTTTCTATTTGTTTCCTATTTAAGGAAAGTGCTAAATTAAGAATTGGTTTCTTACTTATGACCAGGAATTTAGTTTTGGTGATATTTATTTTCAATCCCATTTTTTCACTCTCTGCATTTATTAGCTCCAAAAGATTTTGAAGATCCTGAATATTGTCAGCCAGAAGAGCTGCATCATCGGCATATCGGATGTTACTGATGATTTCACCATTTACACTAATCCCTTCCTTTCTTCCTTCCAAGACTTTTTTAAATATGGCTTCTGAGTAGATGTTAAAAAGAAGAGGTGACAGCACACATCCTTGCCTTACTCCTCGTTTGATGTTAATGGAGTCTGTAATAATGTCACCAACTTGAACAGATGCCTTTTGGTTCCAATATAAGTTTTCAATGATCCTGATGTCTTTACCATCTAATCCAATTCTTTTTAATAGTACAATCATTTTAGCATGTTGGACTTTGTCAAATGCTTTCTCGAAGTCGATGAAGCAAATGAATATTACCTTGTTTTGGTCAATACATTTTTGAAATAAGATCTGAGAACAGAAAAGGGCCTCTCTTGTTCCCAAGCCGTTTCTAAAGCCGAATTGGGTATCACTGATGGTGTCTTCACATTTTCTGTATATTCTTTTTTGAATTATTTTCAGAAACATTTTGAGAACGTGACTCATTAGGCTGATCATTCTATAGTCATTACAAGTTTTCGCATTTACTTTTTTAGGTAGCATGATGAAGGTCGACTGTAACCAGTCTTGAGGGATTATGCCTGTATCGTAGATCTTATTAAATAGCTTTACTAATATGTTAATGTTGTCACCTTCTAATAACTTTACTATTTCTGCCGGTATTCTATCTGGTCCTAGGGCTTTACCATTTTTAGCTGAGTTCAATGCACATTCTACCTCTGATTTTAGAATGCATGGACCTTCCATATGTTCATAAGTATTTTCTGGGTTCTGTCTGTCATCAGTAAAGAGTTCTTCTATATATTTCACCCATTCTTTATTTTGTCATCCTTTTTGGATATAATTTCTCCCTTTTTGTTTCGAAGGATACAGAATTGTTTTTTCTTATATATACCTGAGGTCTCTTTCATCTTTTTGTGTAGATTAAAATTGTCATGTTTTTCCCATTAAAACATACAGGCGCTAAACAACTTGTAAATTAACCATATTGCCTTTTAACAGGCACAATCAAGACCAAATACGAAAACTTTTTTCTAGTTTTATTAACATTATATATCGTATCGTCCAACACCATTCACTTTATTGATAACAGGAGTGTGAATCAGAGGGGTGTGTAGCTTACATTTGTAACTAAGGTTAATGTAGGATTTAATACAACCGATATATTAGTTTAGCATATCAGTTATTAAAGCATTATAATTATTTCTAAACTAATTCATTTGCGAGGCAATGCCACAATCAAGTAATTTATTTTCGTCTTTTTTTTTCCAGTTACTGGTTGATATGATTAAACTTATTTCCCTAAACTTTTCCTGTGAATTAATTTTTGATTTTTAATATCTTATTTATTTCGAAAACAATATCACTACTTGAAAAAATATTTTTCACTTCTTGGTCTCTTCATTTTTAAAGACGTGTGTTTTATTTAATAGTTTCGTCTGTGTGTAGACGCGAATCATATTTATTATTATTGATCTACTTACCCAATATCCCTCCTCACACACACACACACAAGAAACATTTATTTGATTTATAGTCTCTTATAATTGAATCTAATCGCTCTGAGTAAGTTTATTGTAGACAAGGAAAACTACTTTTTCTTGTTTTCAGGGAAGTCCACTAAACATCGGGTTTTAAGTGTTTTCGCTAGCACACTTAGAACATACAGCCCTGATTCATTTCACATTGCACACAGTGAAAAACAGTTTTCATTTGAAAGGTGTTTTTCATTTTTAATGAAATGTTTGTAATATGCTTTTCAATTCCCCCCCCCCTGCAAATGATGACACCTCACTAGCTGTTATGGAATGTCTTCTCTTCTGTTCATTCTGAAAGACCATAGAAGTGTTGTGCCATTTTTGCGATCCTATGCCACCTTAAATACCATACATCATCAGATAAGCCCTGTTTAAGGAGGAGAAAATGGACTTCCTGTCCACAGACTACTAAGATCTATTTCCACCAGATCGGCTGTGGGGGGGGGGGACTCTATTATCACGAATAAGATCATTTCAGAGTGTCAGACTGCAGCAAATTTTGACATTTCGCTTGGATGACAGCACACAAATATTGCTGCATGTCGCGATATCATTCAGCACTGACAGTACTGCCCCCAGGCAGGAAATTGGTCACGTGATTTTTTGTTGTCCCAGAAACCATCAGTATCAACTGCAACCTGAAGTTCTCGGCCAACTAGACATTTCCGCATAGGTTGGCATTGGTCCGCCCATGTTTGACTTGCTCGCATCATCAGTTTATCCTCTGACATGGCAAACGTTTTTATTCTTATACAGAATCAGTCTGCTGATAAATGTCATTCAGTGTGATATTCTGGGATTATGAAAATCATACAGCCATTCAATGCTGTTCTTCTAGTCTGAACATGGATAAGAGAGACAATACGTTTTTAATGCCGTATACATAGTGAACAACTTTTCGGCAATGTCAAAAAAAAAAAAAAAAAGACAAATAAATCAGAAATACTAGTGTTAGTTTTCTTTCATTACTCTAACGAAACTAAAACGAGTCTCGTTGTTGTAAATTACGTGTGTGAGGGTCAGTTTTTCTCGGGGGGGGGGGGAGAAATCTAGTGAGGATTCATATTAAGGGTTCATCCTTTTTTATACGTTATGAAATGTTTATAAGCACTGCAACTTTTCAAATAAAACAACCTTTATTATTATTTACATGATTCGGTTCCCGAGAACTAAATTTTTAAAACGTATTAGTGATGTGATCTGTTTATCTTCTTAAAGTGTAAAGATCAGTTTTCTATTGCTTTTCTTTAACAAATTGACAACTGGATCTAGAGGACTAATTGCAGCTGTTCACATGAGGATTCATCATATATTAGTCACGAATCGAGAGTGCAGTTTCTGAACTACGGTCATCACTCGCATAATATTTGAATGCAACAAAATATTTTTTGGAGTATAAAGGATATTTTTGGAGTATAAAGTATTTTCTTTGAAATTTCGGTTGACTTAGGTATAACTTCTTATGATGTTGAAAAACAAAAGTGTTCTATTCACTGTACCAAAACTAACTTCATTATTTATTCGCAAACGCCTAATAGACTTACTGTATTTAATTTTTCCTTCACAAATATTTTTATACCGAACTGATATGTGAAGCAGAACTCCCTTTATCACTCTCGAGTTTATATACGCGGTTCTTCTATTTACTCTTGAACTGTGTTCAAGTATTATTTTCTTTTTATATGAGGCCACACTTTTGCTGTCTAACTGTTTGATTTGGCAACGTATAAACGTTATAAACTTTCTATTTTTCATCGAAAAACGGAAGAAATGCAAAGTTAACATTTCATTCTCATTGGTATTTGGATTCGAAATTCTAATGAATTTTTTAATATAGTTGTAATATTTTGCTTTGAGAGTTGTGTTTCGGCGATCTCTCCTTTCGATTCTGTTCTTTAATTTCACGCCCTTACTTTTGTTGTTATCTTTCTATAATCAGTTCTCCAACCTAGGCTTTATCATTATTGTGGTTCTTATTTCTCATAGTGTTAAATTTGAACTTTGAATTGTATTTTACAAGTCATGTAAAGTTACCCAACTCCCAACGTGTTGAACTCATCTGTCAGTAAACTCAACTTTGTCAACAATGCGTTTAAACAACAAAAAAAAAACAGTCCACTAGATAATTACATTAGATTTCCGCAATGCTAATGTCAGCTAATGTCAGTCACCTAAGTCAGCTAATGTCAGTCACCGTAATGTTTTATCAACATAAAAATCTCAAATTATTGCGATATTTTCTCCTGTGGATTCATCGCTCATCGTTTTATAGACATATGCTCGTCCCATGGAGTTTTATTATCTATCATAAAATAAAAATAAAAGAAGTATATTCAGATCCCAGGGTCTAACCAGAGGGTTTCATTTCTTTCTCTTTCACATGTCACTATAACAAATGTCTGTATGCTCTTTAAAGAACTTCCTGTGTAGAGAAAGCTACCCTGCGTTTCCTTCACGGAACATAGTGTAGGGAGTAGATCCCTTTAACGAAAAAAAAAAAAAAGCCCTTTTAGTTCCCACGTAGTTTGTGGTTAGGAAGTGGGGAGGGGGGGGGGGGTAATAGAATCTCCTATAATATCGCACCAGCTCCAGTAGTCGCATCGCCGTCCATTTCCAGTCACCGGAAAATCCTGGTGTAGTTGTCGTACGTCGACTTGCCTTAAAGTAATTGTGATGCTAATTTCAGCGGTAGTCTGCACGAGCACAACTTGCGTCTAAGTTGCTTATTTCTTTTAGCAGCAGTTCCTTTGTGTAATGTTCGAAAAGCATTTGCTAAGTTGGTAAATATACATTCCTATAACCTTCCACTGCCAACAAGTATTTGATATGGCAGCTACGTATTGCTTTGAATCGCCAAGTTGTAGCACTTTAATTATCCTTCAGATGTGTTTCGGGTTATATTGTTGATGCTTGGCTATGTGAGTCACAAAGATATTAGTAATTACTGTTAGTGAAAGTACTTCTAGTTGAGTTAAATATTAATTTATGGGATATAAAGTATGGCTAAAGCAACAAATATTTTAATGAAACGATTAAAAAATGAATAAATCGTCACCACGAGAACTTTATAACTAATGTAAATTTAGTGTACTTTATTGGTATCGCAAATGAAATTCAGATAATTCTGACTTTTTTCTCTCAACAAGTCTAAATATTAAACAGAAATATTAAATAGTTAAAAATCACATCATACCGTGTATGATTAAGACGCTGTTGTTTCTTTTTCCCAATGCCTGTGTATGTTAAGCTTATCTCAAAAACAGTGACGTTCGCTCACTTCCCGCTTATTACCGGAAAAAAACTGGCAGTTTGCCATTAAGCAGTTCCCAGTCTGGAAATAAATGCTTATCAGAGTAGAAAATGGTAAACAGTTATGACTTTTTTATATCTTGCTGTGATGCACAATGAACAGCATTTACGTTAATGTTTTCGGTTTGCATTTATTCCAAGTCTCAACGCTATCACAGGTTTCCGTCTATGTAGATCTTTTACTATCATCTTTCAGCTGGTTAATGTAATCGATTGAAGCAAATTTATCCTACAAATATAAAACATATACAAAGAAAAACTGTTCTTTGAACGACCTTATATAAAACATATACAAAGAAAAACTGTTCTTTGAACGACCTTATATAAAACATATACAAAGAAAAACTGTTCTTTGAACGACCTTATGACCAGAGTAATGGCTGAACCAACTCTCGATAATGGTAATAAGATGGTGAAAAACCCGACAGTTTCACTGCTGCTTAAACTACGAGAATCTCTCATGCCATAGTCCGAGAATCAGTGAAGAAGCGTCAGAATATTAGTCTTATTAGCTCAACCCAAAAATCCAGGTGGATTATTTTTATATGCAGTACAGTACTTGAAAGGCCGTGTAGTATTAGAATGTTAAGATGGAAATATTTTTAGATGAGCATTTTTGTAAAACAAAAGAAAAATGGCCTAAATCAGTAAACATAGAGTATATTTTAGTAAACAAATAAAGTCATAATAAAGAATAAATTTAAAAGATATTTTCATAAACTAATAAAACTTATGCTAATTATCATTTTTTTCAAAAGTATTTTTGGAAAAGCATAAACATATGAACTGAATATAATATATAACAGGTCATAATAAGGTCATCATAAAGGGATGACAGTAGTAATATCATGCAAAACATAGAATAATTTGAAAAGAGAGAGAGAGAGGTCTAAAAAAAAAAAAAAAAGCTTTCATACATCGCCGGATAAAATATTTGAGCAGAATAAGGCAAGGGTGGTTTTCACAATGACTGACAGCTTCCGTTGTAAATATTTGCAAAGAACGTGGTTCTATTCAGATATTGGTTCTAGAGGTTCCGGAAAGGTTCGTCAACGATCACTAAGAGACCATAAATTGTTCTCATTATTTGGGAAAAAGAATGATCGATTGCCCAAACTCGCGCGCGTATGTGTGCGTACGTGCGCGCGCAGGAGAAAAAACATTGAAGACAAAATTCGAAAAGAAAGCCTACAGTGCTTTTCTGCTTGGAAGAATCATACATTTCACATTGTAGCATAAATATTATTAAAGAAAATTTCTTAGCAAATTTCCATGTAGTATCAGTAATTCTGAATGCCAATTATTTATTTTTCTTTGTATGCTGTAATATATATCGAGAGCATTACTACGTGTTTGCTGCTCATTGTGCCCATACAAAGTATTTTATTTATTTATTTATCAATTTATCATTGTGTGTGTGTGTGTGTGTGTGTCATTTCCGCACTCTGATCAATTATTTCAGCTGATAAACTTTCAAAGTATTTTGAATTGAAGTCGTTGTTATGCAATAAGCTTTAAATCAGAATGAAATGAAATCTCCTTTTCGAACCATATATATATATATATATATATATATATATATATATATTCGTGATGTATTGAAAAAACTGCTTGACGTAATTAATGAAATATTTAATTAGTTATAGACGGTGGTAAGGAAATGGATTTCTGTAGCCGTTATTAACATTAAAATACAATGTTGGTGAACGTTTTGTGTAAACGACGAATCTGCATGAAGATGAGCCCACAAGTAGAGTAATAACTCTGCTCTGAATGAGGTCCCGTATGATGATGTCATCATCCAAAACTTCTACTGCAAATCTGGTAGGAACAAGATATTTGTCAGGAATTTCTGAACAGTTTTTTTTTAAAAAAAGGGTTGTAATAATAACTAATTAAATTGTTCTCATGTAACTATTGTTGAAACCAGGTGTTGTTCTCTAGGCCATATAACTATTAGGTGCTATTAGTATTTAGGTGTCACTAACCAACACTATGAACTGACCCAATGCATTTTATGATAAGTTTGTATCATAAATAACTTCTATGACGGAACTGTACTCCAACGTTATTTGTAAGTCCACACATGCATTATATATGATAGTCAATTCACGGGGTGTAGAAAAAAGGGGAAACTATTTTTTTCCAGCCCACACCTACCCAGACACAATAGTTGAAATAATGCAGTGCACCTTATGTAATATATTATACAAGCATATATTGTTAAAGGAATTTACTGTGGCAATAGCTTCTGATTGTTGGGATGGAATATTCTTCATATCGTATTGAATATTTTTAGTAAAGAAGCTGAGATATCTGCTACTTCCTATATTGTACAATACCTAGAAGAAATTTCTAGATACTACGCCAGTGTTCTCACTAACATTTGTATAAAGACTGTAACTATAGTTACAGGTGTTGAAATGGTAAACTCTGTAAATATACTGTAAACGATCTTTATATGAAAAATAAAAAAGCATTGCTTCTCTGTCTGTCTGTCTTCTATATGCTTTAATAAATGAGGTGATATTAGAAATTACCAAGGTGATATACAAATACCAAATATAGCATATATATACTTCCAAAAAAATACTTTGAAGCAAGTACATGACTATTATCGGAGGAAGTTTACGTAATTCAGCCAGGAAATCTTCGGCTAATGCATTCCATCAATGCATTTTAGTAAGGTATAAATATATAAAGTTAAAATTGCGTAATATGAACTTACCCGATATGCGACAGTTCATAAGGGAGATATTCTTTAGGAATTTAAGACGTAAAAGCCAAGATGCAAGCTTAGTAATAGATAATATAATTTGGTATATCCTGCATAAACAAATCAGCAATGGGCAAAAGAAGATAAGCAATCTTCTCAGCTGGCCTTTCTCAGTACTAAATCTACATCTTTGGTTTTATATTTCCAATTGCTTAATACAACTAAGGATTATGAGCTTTGGCTTTTAAAATATTGTTCATTTGTTTGCAATTTTAATCTTCAAATCATTATTGTCTGTAGTTTATGCCTTACTATAATTTATGGCACTGTTCATTCTGAAATATCCTTTGTTGACTGTCTCTTCGTACTGGTATTCCCACTATCATTGACCAACCACATGCACAATTCTCTAAGAACGATCACACAAGGCTGTGGTGCTATACTTCGATACTCTTAAATGAAACTAAGTGATTAACCACAAAATATTGCTTGCGTGTTTAGCCGCTGCTTCTTTAATAATTCAATTTTCATTAGACGTTTGTTCCTGCGTAGCCTCGTAATAACTTTCATGAGGCTAGATCTGTTAAGAAAGATCGTTATTGCTTAAGTTCTAGTCACAAATCGCAGGAACGTTTTCTAAGCTTTCCTTTAGCAAATTCCGGAGTTAGTGGACCTTTGATACAAGTAAGGGAGGGTTTTACTTCTAGAAGGTCAGATTTTTCACAACTTAACTCAGCGTAATCGAATTGGAATTACAGAAAAATATAATCAGATATTTCGTAATTGTAATTAGGAAACATCGCTTCCCATCTAGCATTCTGCAAAAATACACTGATCCACAAAGATGACAAAAGGTGGACACCCGTAATCATCTTCGCGCTGCTCATTTACCAATTTCCACATTGAAAAGGGCTAAACAAGCGTCACATGCTCATTTAAAAAATAAACATTAGAGGATTTGTTTTTATACTATTACTAAAATAAAGAGTTTTATTTTTTAGTTTAAAATAATATGATTATATATGAAATTGTACCCGGGTATATATTTTATTATTATTATTATTTATATAAAATTATGTACGGGATTCGATTTGGCTGAAATAAAAGTAAACAACTTGTGCATTTTGTATATGTAAAAAAAAGTCATATAGGAAAGCGACGCAAATAATTATGGTGAGTAAAACAGAAATGAGAACAGAATGAGAAGAGCTGGTAGTTTGAGAATAGAGAGGGGGGAGGTTCTCTAATTTTACCATTAGAGAATATTGTGCAGAGAAATTTAATCCGAGGTAAAGTGAGAAAAAAAATTAAAATAAATAAATAACACGAGAAAACAGTGAAAAAGACGATGTTATATAATACCGATGGCGAAGAAATGAAAAATATGAAAGAGGGTCTGTTGCGTATCAAAATATCCTTATGGAAAGAATATATAGAAATGAGCACCTCAGAAAGATTCTCAATGGTTATTCTCATCAACAAAGGATGAGAACAACCATTGAGAAAGCTGAAGGAAATCTATTCAAATGACTAAAGATGGAGATTATCAGAAAATCAACAATCAGTAAATCAGTAGGATCGCGGAAATTATGGAAGTAGGAGAAAGGACAGAAAAGAATAAGAAGACTCCTACAAAATAGAATAAAAAATAGTACCAAACTATATCGAGAATCTGGATTGAAACTTTAAAAGGAAACTATGATCAAGACTATTTCTTAGTCGAAAAAGCCTGAAAGGAAAAAGTGATATCCCAGTACAACATTTGACATGAAAATAGTGGCTCGATGAGATATGTATGTATATTTTACTAAATAAACAGACAGAAAATCTCACTATAAAGTAGTCACACACATGACTTCGCTGATCGCTAATGTTCCATGGACAGTAATTACAAAGACGAGCCCTGGACGTGTTCTATCATGTTTCAATTTGTATCCAAAAAGGTCGAGTATTAATTGCTATCCATAATAAAAATACCAATATTATATAGTTGTTGTAAAGATGCGTGACAGTTATTTATAATTAAATATTATATTTTCTGTAAATCTGGGAAAGAAAATTCTTCAAGAGCAACACTTTACACGTTTTCAAACAACCTATCAGGATCAAGTGAGGTCACAAGCAACAATTTTAACAAGCTGAGTATAAAATCACATTGAAGATGGAAGACGAGGTCGTCGAATTACTCCTGACCGAAGACATGAAATATCAATCCATAAAATAAGGATAAAAGTGCAGGGTTAAAGTCTAACAACAGTGGCAGTTAATGGATTTTTTTAAGCAGCCTTCAAGGATACTTAAGAAATTTACAAGGACATTTAGGAATTTCACACACCCGGAAGCTAATGTTAATACCAAAGGTGGAACTGATAAGCATATAACACAAAGATCAACAAAAGCAAATAATGCTTTCGGATATTTGAATAATATATAGAAATCGTCCAAATATTATAATAAAACTAAAATAAAGATCATTGGCAAAGCAGTATTATTACATCGATCAGAGATATAGAAATTGATTAAAAATAGAAGCTAAATTAACTATTTCTCAAGCAAAGTGCTTGTGTAAAATATTAAAAATATTTCGCCCAACTTACAACAAAGATGAATTATATAAATTAATCATTACTATACGACTCGTATTATTAAGCAAACAACAAAGTATTACAAGCAATATTCCTTGTCATTTTTGCCAGTCCAAGTGCGCATAGAAGACATGCGGAAGTTTCCAGTTTCGGACACATCGAGTCCGAGACTAGAAACTTGTGGGCGGTAAATGGAAAAATGCGTGCGGTAGCCTATGCTCAATATAGCGAGTATCAAGCCGCAAGCCCTTTATTTGATGTGCCTAAAATTGGCGACAGCATCGCTGTTAAAAGATCTTGTACGTTGCATGCTAAATATTTCTATAACAGCAATTTAAATGCTTACTCCTTCAGTTGCTTAAATACTGCATATACATGCAGCTTATAAGCAAATTATGAGACATTTGTCCAGCCACTCAAATTTAAATGAACTTGCAGTTCTTTTCCGCTTTAATTTTGACAGCGACATTTTGTGGATTTAAAGCACTAAAACTGCAAAGTAGTACAAGAATATTTGGAAGGAAATGAAATTGTAAGAGAATCACAATAGTATTCTTAGGTAATTCATGTTAATACTGCATAATTATTATAATACTGTTAGAAAGCAGTTAAAGGACTGAAATAATTTCGACATCAAATATTTCAGAAAAGCATTCTCCACTATGCTACTTCCCGACAGAGCCTACAAAGCTCAGTCGGTGTGGACGATGTCCTTTGTTGGGACACCTAGGTTCGAATTCGATCCAGAAGGCGAAGAATCTTTATAAGTGCTTTTCAACCCAAGGAAAATTAGCTGGTGCCAAATGGAGGCTGGAAGTTTGTTTTTTTTAATTCCAGCGATAGACAAATCGGTCAGAAGAACGGAAGCAATTAATAGCCAACACACTGCTCTCACAGACTTAGTTAAATCGGCTGTAACTGCAAACAACAACCACACGATTATCATGCTTATATTGTTTTTACAAATAAGGAAAATATGGCATTAAGAACAAGCTACATCAACGCCTGCATAGTGAAGTCGAACACGAATAACACGACATTGGAAGAACACATGCTCGAGTATTGTTAGTGACGTAATAAAACAGTTTTCGTTTCATTCTTTCAACTGACGGGTGATGAATTAGTCCTTCATACGATTGCGACAGGATTTCCCTGCCAAACAGCTGGGATTTTTTATTCCGTAAACAAACAAACCGATCTGATAATATACAGTGAAGTCAGGCAAAAACGCTAGGAACGTACAATGCGTCAAGTTACAGGTGGGTTGAATGCAGGCTGTTGAATAAAAGAAATCTAAGAGCCCTATATATGTGCTGGATCTGCCAAGTAGAAATTAAGAATTAGAATATCTGAACCCAGATATAGAAGACAGCAAAATCTGGTTTAGGGATTAAAAATAGGAATGTGAGATATGAAGTTGCTCGGTAAATCCATTGGGTGTGTGTGTGGGGGGGGGGGGGGGTCCGAGGACTAGTGCCACTAACTTGTTCCCGTAAAATTGTACGGAGACAAGTAAGTAAGTAAATAACCCACCAGTGATAAAGCACTAAGGTGGTTAGAGTGTGTGATTGAAAATATACACAAAAACATCCTGGAATTACGTTTTTGTCTATGAGCTATACAATATAGTAAATGGATTTCATTTCCAGTAACGTTTAGACTCACTGTCTAAGAAAGAATATTGACATCTTGGAGAAAGAGTCGACGAGAGAAGCTTTAGTATTCGGTACGAGTAGCAGCTACCTTGTAAGACAACATTTCAGGTTTGCAAGTTACAAAAGCCTGGGGATAATAAGAAGTCATGACATAAAACAAAAAGGAATGAATAAATTGAATTATATGGAAGTTTTGGTATTTGTCCAGGCATCGTTGTGTATTAGGGAACATTGGTTTACATTAATCAAAGGTTGTATTGTATTGGTTTACATTAATCAATTATTGGTATATAATGAGGAGAGCAATCTTCATATGGGCTTTTTCCACTGAAGGTGTGTTAGTCTGTCTTACACATGGACAACAGGACTTGTTTCAGTCAGAAACTTGGGCTTTTCATCGCAAAAGAGACAAATCGGCCAGTAGAACACACACAGTTAACAGAACATTGTGGGTGATTTTAGAGATAAGGAATCTTGACGTTATGTGTTTGGAAATTTCTGGGGAACATATGTCTCTGTGACATAATGGGGAGATTTGGTTTGCCTATGGAATTGTGGGCGATATTTTTGAGATAAGATATCTTGGAATTTTCCCAGGGTGACAAATATCCATCATTGTCATCAACTTTTCTCTTTGAATGTCTATAAATCATATAACTAATTTTCCAATATAGTTTGAGGTATTTCTTTCCTGTTGAAGGACTATGGGAATTCATAGAGTAGAGTAGAGTAGAGACTAGATGGTTGAAACGTTTAGGCTTTTCTGAATAATTTAATTATATGCTGGTGTCCCTCAAACACACACACTTTTTTGTCATCTGAATATTTTGATTTCTCTACATTAAGATCTAAACCTTCATTACTTTTGCTAATTAAAGTTATCTTTTTTTATAAAATGTTTTGACTATTGGTATTTTTAGTGTACAGTCAAGAGAAAAACCAAATGGTATTTCAAAAAAATAAATTAAAATAAACGTTGACTTAAATGGATTACAACAACCTTTGTATGTAGTCTAGAAATTCTAATGATAATTTAAATTACTACAGTCTTTCCAGAATGGCTCTTCTAAATGCGAATATTCCAAAAACGATATTCCAAAATAGTTGAATTTTATATCCACAGCACATCACACACTCACACGTGAGTTGAAAGAACAATATTTCTGTAAATAACCAGAAAATCTAGTTGACTACATCCTTTAGATTTATTTCCCACGGTGCTCATATTTTCCCAAGCTATCTGTTCCCAATGACATCATAGTATTGAGGCTACTGTGACTTCCTGTTTTTGGAATTCTAGTAGATTTGTTATTAGGACTCATAATTTTTTTCTCTATTTTACTTTAAAAATCAGTTAGCTACATTTTTCTAGCCAGAATAACTGAGCAATAAATAAATAAATAAATAAATAAATGATTGTGTGTGAATTCCTCCCGCTCCCACACACACACACACACTGCTTATATTTTCATTAGTCTTTCTTGAAGATTACGCATTAATTTCAGGTCTTAGTTTACGGTCCTCTTTCAGTTTCCCATAGTGATTAAGTGATTTTAGCATTCACGTGAGCGAAACTATGGTTTTTACAGTAGAGGCAACAATTTTCCATTAACTCAACATGTCTTTTCCTGACTAATATCTGCCAGTGACCAACAAATTCGTATCTCTAGTAGCGTAGAGATGCGATTTTATTTTTTACAATAATTAAACAGAATTGCATTAAGGTATAATATTATGAATTTATATATAAATTTGTAATCAGAATAACTGAGTAAAGTTTCACCGTGGAAAACGCAACAACAGCACACATCTCCGAATTCATTAGGGACTGAAAGGATCACAGAGTTTCTTGCACTCTGTGGGAGCTGACACACAGCTGTCTCCACTACTTAATCTTCCAACTACACTGAACCACTACTAACATCATAATATTATGAATTTATATATCAATTTGTAATCAACATAACTGAGTAAAGTTTTACTGTGGAAAACGCAACAACAGCACACATTTTTTTCATTAATTTACAAATGCATATTTATATTTTATATTGCTCAAATATTAAATCACCAAATGCTGAAAGTCGCACTTTAATTCCAAAGCTCTGAACTTACTTATGTAACTGAAATTTATTTATTTTTCTTTCTTTAGCATTAGTAAGTTAAGTAACGAAAATGAGACAAACAAGGTTTTTTCACATTCCTAACTAAACAAAAATTAAGACATTAAACTTAACATGCGTCTGAAAGCAGGATTACCATATTTCTTGAAAACAATATGCAGCAATGTCAACCATCAAAAGAAAGAAAGAAAGAAAAATTGTAAAGAAAAATAAAATGTTTACCTTCAAATAACTATTTATGATCACAGTCCTCTTCTCCCCCCCCTCCTCCATAAGGGGGAAGAGGGGGACGTGGGAGGTGGGTTAAGGGATGGGGGAGCATTGCCCGGAAGACCCCTGTCACCGGCTTGGCTACCCTTTCACTTCCACCATCTAATGCTATTTTTTTTCCATCCCAACAATTTCGGATATATGAGTGAGAGAACTAATCACATGGACTAACATCAAAAACGCTGTTTGAGGATAAAATACTTAACATAATAAGGACAAATAATATAGAATACCCTTCAGGCCACAGAGATAAAGTTTTCCCAATGATGTCTCAAAGTAGGATAATCTCACGTCAACATCATATTCAACAGCATGTAGAAACATGTCCATTAATCATCTGCACGTAAGTTTCATTTTGGAAGGAATGGTCCGGTAAACAGTACTATAAGGAAAAACAAATGAGTCAAGTGTCTTTGCAGTAACTGCAATTCGTTCATCCAGTGCAGCTATCGTATTGTGTTGTGGTGTTTTGTGTCCAGTAAAGTAAAGTAAAATAATGGGTGAGCCACAGAAGTCATTGAAGTTTTTTTTCTTCAGAAAAATAACACGAGACAAAACTCTTCACTCTAAAAGCATGCAAACCGATTATTATTTTAGAAGACACGTACATTGTGATGTATTTATCAAAGACCACTTGGGAAAAGTTATTCAGGAAGTGGTCTGATATCCTCAACTACCTGCAAAGAAGAGTTGACTATGAAATGGACCTCGGTGAGTGTTATATTCTAAAATGCCAAGATGGGGAACTAATACTCGATGATACAGGAGCTGATGGAAGTAAAGTTTTCTCTATTAGTTGTGAAGAAGCTTAGAGATTTTCACCAAAAATGAATGACATTGATAATCATTTACTATTTTTGGAAAGTGAATTACCAGCTATGCGTATCATGGGGAAAATTATCGCTAATAATTTAAATTCATCAATGGTGAAATTAGACTTTCAAGATTTTATCCAATTCGATAAAGATTCTTTATTTTGAGATATTTGCGAACATTTTATGAAACTGTTTGTGTATATTTGGTGACAAAAGAATACACAGAAAGTTTAGGAAGGCTTGGTGCCATTTCCAGACTGACACAATATCAAATGAATGGAGCTGTGCTTGCCATGTTATCGGTTCTAAAAACTCTTTTGCATGACCAGCTATTTTGATGTAATGTAACCAAGAAACAGTGAGTAATGAAAATTTCTTTATTGAACTCTGGAAAATCTTAAGAGTGTAAACTAAACATTGTGAAATATTTTAGGTAATTAGATGTTTAAAATTTTTCTCTGTGAATATACTTGTAAATAGTATTTCAGCAAAATGAAATATGCATTTGTAAACTTAAATGAACAAAGATGTGTGCTTTTGTTGCTGTGTTTTTTCACAGTGAAGTTTTTACTCAGTTATTCTGATTAGAATTTGATATTTAAATCCATAACTTTATACCTTAATGCAATTCTGTTTAATTATTGTAAACAAATCACTACTGTGAAATTAATGCCAGGACAGGGGGAAAAAGTGGTGGAAACTGATATCCATGTAATTAATTATTTTAGAAATTGTCTAATGACATTGACATTGTTTGAGTTGTCTGTAAAAATCTCGTTCATATAATCGAAAATCCGAACTGTTAGAATTTGGTGGTTTTAGAGAAAGCAGATAATTTAACCCAAAAACATGACTTAAACTCTTAAAGTTTGGTATAGAAAAAAGGTTTGTATTCTCCAGATAACACAAATACAAATTTTACCTTTCCCCACACAATGTAAGGCAAAACACATCAACAGTATATCCAGCAGCATGTGAAAACATTTCGTTGACTCATCTGCACGAAAGGTTCATTTTGAAAGAACGTTTAGGATAGGGTTGGGTAAGGTAAACAGTACTATAAGGAAAAACAATCAAGTTGAGTGACTTTGGACTTAAGGTAATCGTTCATCTACTTCAGCTGCTCTATTGTGTTGTGGTGTTTTGTGTCTGGTAATGTAAAATAATGGATCAGCCACAAAATTCTTTGAAAGTTTCTTTGTGAAAATTTCTAATTGTTTAGAATTTTTTAACAGAAAGTTAACATAAAATATAAGATCAGAGCTAATAATCAGTGAAATCATCATAATAATAAATAACTATTTATTTGTGGTGCCATATGAATGTAAGAAGAATGAAGGAAAACGAATATGAAAAATCGACAGCGGGTGAAAAATACGAATTTTCAGTTATCATTAGTATAATTAATTGTCAATTTCTTTTGAATAGGACTTCAAATTTATTTCCTAAAGAAATTTGTATTTCTGATAGAATTATTTTAAGATGTGCATTGCCATAATCACCTCGTAGCTGGAATGAATTATCTGAAAGAGTTAAAACACAGAATTCTTGGTTAATAAAATATAACCATCAGCTGAAGTGGGAAATTGGTTCACTATCTCTGGACGAACTAAGAAATTGGATGATAGAATCAACATGCAAATATCAAATATTGCTCGCCAAAGGAAGAGAAAAATCAAAAACATTAACGAAGTTAATAGGGAGACCTGTTCTTGATTTAAATGAAATTGGTTGCCCAAAACGTGAAAACATAACGTGTACTTTTAAATGCTTTTGGAAACATAATGAAAGATTCTGTGCTTTTAATAATGCTCAGAAATATATGTGTTGGTTTACAAAAATAAATATGCAACCCTTAATTTTACTACAGTAATAAATTCCCAATGATCACCAAATGAAAATTAACTTTCAGATGAGAGTCACATTGTCAAAAACCACATGATAGCAATTCCACAAGCATGGGAAGAACCACTGAACAACAGTGCAAATTTAACAATAAGAAGAATAAGGAACAAGAAAATAGATTGTATTTTTCACTTTATTTATTTTCTGTATGTTAGATTCAGTAAATACAATTTATGAATAATATTTCACTCAAATAAAATGTGTAAATTTAAATGAACAAACTGGGTGTCGTTGATGTGTTATACAAACTTGAGTATGACCATTTTTTTCATTGTGAAATTTCATGCCACAAAGTAACCAGACTTTTTTGAAAATCCACTCAGTGAATTAAAAGTCTTATTTGTTCATACAAGCCCTCAAATATTTTAAGAGACTATGTCAACTCTTGGAATCAGATATTAAATTAATAGTCAGAATTTTAGTGGAGAATATTTCACCTGAAAATACCTCTGTAGATACTGTAGATACTTCCAACAAACTAGAAAAAACAGTCGTACATAAAGTACGAGTGTTTGAATTTCGTTATTTTACAGAGAGATAGTAGATATTTTAACCCAACGTTGATGTGTTATACAAACTTAAGTATGACCATTTTTTTCCTTGTGAAATTTCATGCCACAAAGTAACCAGAGACTTTTTTTTGAAAATCCACTCAGTGAATTAAGTCTTATTTGTTCATACAAGCCCTCAAATATTTTAAGAGACTATGTCAACTCTTGGAATCGGATATTAAATTAATAGTCAGAAATTTAGTGGAGAATATTTCACCTGAAAATACCTCTGTAGATACTGTAGATACTTCCAACAAACTAGAAAAAACAGTCGTACGTAAAGTATGAGTTTGAATTTCGTTATTTTACAGAGAGATAGTAGATATTTTAACCCAACACGTTACTAAAACACTTAAAAAGATTGCTAGAAAACAGGTATTGTAGTGTACAGATAAAATCGAGCGACTTGAGTGCGAGTCAAAACTTATTTCACAACATCACCACCCATACCATTCTAGTGTTGGGGGAATTAAAAACAGAGACCAAAGCAAATAACGGAATTGTAGTTTTGTGAATAAAGTACAAATTAACTGAAAAGTGACAATTTTGTTACTGCATCTGTAGATACTTTCACCAGACTGGAAAAAAACAGTCGTACCAAATTCTAACAATACGACTGTTAGAATTTGGTTATTTACAGAGAAACATTAGATATTTAACCCATCAACTTACTAAACTCTTAAAAAGTTTGTTGTAGAAAATAAAAAGGTATCGTAGCATATAGATGACAAGTGAATCATCATGCATATATCAAATAATACTCATCATTGGAAGACAAAAATCAAAAAACATTAACGAACTTAATAGCCAGAGCCATTCTTCATTTAAATGATACCAAATGATTGAAACAATATAGGTAGGAATTTCAAAACTTTGAAAAGCTAACGAATTTCTTGCTTGCTATGATCATTCTTATTTGAAGGTAAACATTTTATTTTTTTCTTTCTTTATTTATTTATTTATTTTGAGAAGATGGGTATGAATTTCAAAACTTTGAAAAGCTGATGAATTTCTTGCTTGCTGTGATTATAAATATTTATTTGAAGGTAATCATTTTATTTTTCTTAAATTTCTTCTTTCTTTCTCCCTTTCTTTCTTTCTTTTGATGGTTGACATTGTTGCATATTGTTTTCAAGAAATATGGTACCCTGCTTTCAGACACGTGTTAAGTTTAATGCCTTAATTTTTGTTTAGTTAGGAATGTGAAAAAACCTTGTTTGTCTCATTTTCATTACTTAACTTACTAATGCTAAAGAAAGAAAAATAAATAAATGTCAGTTACATAAGTAAGTTCAGAGCTTTGGAATTAAAGTGCGACTTTTAGCATTTGGTGATTTAATATTTGAGCAATATAAAATATAAAATATGCATTTGTAACTTAATGAACAAAGATGTGTGCTGTTGTTGCGTTTTCCACAGTGAAACTTTACTCAGTTACTCTGATTACAAATTGATATATGAATTCATAACATGATACCTTAAATAGTGTTTAATTATTGTAAAAAAAAATCGCATCTATATGCTACTAGACATACCAATTTGTTGGTCACTGGCGGATATTAATCAGGAAAAGACATGTTGAGTTAATGGAAAATTGTTGCCTCTACTGTAAAAACCATAGTTCAACTCGCGTGAATACAAAAATCACTTAGTCACCGTGGGAAACTGAAAGAGGACCGTAAACTAAGACTGGAAATTAATGAGTAATCTTCAAGAAAGTCTAATGAAATTATAAGCAGTGGGGGGATTCACACACAGTTATTTATTTATTTATTGCTCAGTTATTCTGGCTAGAAAAATGTAGTTAACTGATTTTTAAAGTAAAATAGAGAAAAAAATTATGAGTCCTAATAACAAATCTACCAGAATTCCAAAAACAGGAAGTCACAGTAGCCTCAATACTATGATGTCATTGGGAACAGATAGCTTGGGAAAATATGAGCACCGTGGGAAGGATATCTAAAGGATGTAGTCAATTAGATTTTCTGGTTATTTACAGAAATATTGTTCTTTCAACTCACGTGAGAGTGTGTGATGTGCTGTGGATATAAAATTCAACCATATTGGAATATCGTTTTTGGAATATTCACATTTAGAAGAGCCATTCTGGAAAGACTGTAGTAGTTTAAATTATCATTAGAATTTCTAGACTACATACAAAGGTTGTTGTAATCCATTTAGGTCAACGTTTATTTTAATTTATTTTTTTGAAATACCGTTTGGTTTTTCTCTTGACTGTAATCTAAAAATATTAATAGTCAAAACATTTTGTAAAAAAAGATAACTTTAATCAGCAAAAGTAATGAAGTTTAAGATCTTATTGTAGAAAAATCAAAATATTCGGATGAGTTTTGCATATGACAAAAAAAGTGTGTGTTTGAGGGACACCAGCATATAATTAAATTATTCAGAAAAGCCTAAACGCTGCAGCCATCTAGACTCTAGTCTACTCTATGAATTCCATAGTCTTTTAACAGAAAAGAAATACCCCAAACTGTATTGGAAAATTAGTACTGCCATTTATAGACATCCAAATACAAAACTTACGACAACGACGGATGTTTGTTACCCTGGGAAAATTCAAGATATCTTATCTCAAAAACATCGCCCACAATTCATAGGCAAACCAAATCACCCCATGATGTCACAGATACATATGTTCCCCAGAAATTTCCAAACATATAATGTCGCGATTCCTTATCTGTAAAACCACCCACTATGTTTTACGCGAACCAAACACACCATGTAATGTCCATGACAGAATGGGGCCAGCGAAATTCCAAACTCTATATTATCTCTATCCATCACCCATAAAGCCATATGCAAACCATTTACTTATCTACATATGATAACAACACACATACTCAATGCTGACACACTTCCTCTTTCACCCTACCCCTGTTTGGTTAAAGTGTCCCACCAATCACACCACGAATCCTTATCCACTAATATATCTTCCTTTTCCATTCAAAACAATAACGTAACTTATTTACAAATAAAAAATACGTCACTTTTCTTCATCTGATAACAACACACATCTACAACACTGACGTCGCTTCCTCCATTTACCTACCCCTATTTTGTTCATAGTGTCCCACCAATCACAACACGAATCCTTATCCACTAATATGTCATCCTTTTCCATTCAAAACAATAACGTCACTTATTTACAACTAACTAATTACGTCATTTATCTTCATCTGATAACAACATACTTCTACGTCATGATTCCTTATCTCATCTTGATCTTATTCAAAGTGCCCCACCAATCACGACATGAATCTTTATCTCTAATATCACCCATAATTCCATATGCGAACAAAATAAACAACGTGATGTCACACACAGAGATGGTCCCCAGAAAAATTCCAAACATTCCAAATTCATGATGTCACAGACACAATGACGTCATCATCTGAACAGCCAATCACATCACGATTCCTTATCTTATCTTGATCTTGTCACTAGTGGCCAGACTACTAGTGTAGCGTCAGTCGCCTCTTCCATGTTTTCGCCTTTGTAAATGTCTTTAGCGCACACGACGTTTATAAAGGTCTTGTGTGGCAAGTAGGAACAATCTGAGCCAATATTTTAGGATTTTCTCGGATCATTCCTACATTTCATAATCTCATCCTTTATTATCATTATAATATTTTTAAACATGATTCCCAATAACGAAAGATTGTAAAGTATAGTACATAATTAGTACCGTGGGAGGGCTGATTTTTTTTAATTTCATTTGGTTTGTATTTTTACTATTTTACATAATCTGGAAACCATGCTCTAAAAACCAAACATGGAAGGAACTTTTCAAGCCACTTGTAGTCTCCAACAAGCGGAACGGCAAGCTTCACACCAGGCGATAAGACTGAACCTAGATTCGCTTCTAACTTAGAAGTGTTTCTACTTTTTTTTTAATGAAAAAAAAATGTTTGGACGCATTTTATTTATAAGCGCTTATAAATGTTCCAATGAAAACAAATATTGAAATAAACTTGACCAATTTAAGTAAAGATTGAAAGTGGACAGTATATTGGACATTATATAGTTTGTTATATGGTTCAAAATATTCTGATATTCGTGTGGAGATTGTTATATAGTTCAGAAATATGGACTGTTAAAAAAGAAATATAAATGTAAAATACAAGCTGCAGGGATGGGATTTTTAAGAACAATTAAAGGATGCGTAAAATTGGACAATATAAGAAATGAAGACATCAGAAGAGCGCTGGATATTTACAACGTATATTAAAGGATCAAAGAATATAGACAGAAATGGAAAGAACTATTTATGATGGAAAGATATCGGCTACCAAATGAAATGAATAAATATAGAACAAAGGGAAGAGCAGATAGAGGAAGATCAGATGCAAGATGGAATGACCAGTGAAACCGAAAAACAAGGAAATGCCTAATCCTTGAAGAGAAGAAAAAGAACATCGTAGATTTAAAGCGGTGCAGTATTTAGACGAGCTCAATTTTTTTTAACAATGGCAACGCTGTATACCATATCTTCTGAAACTATTTCGAAGCAGACAAAGTCAGCTGAATTTATCAATAAAAGTAAGGTCGTTATCCGATCACTTTATATTCAAACCTCGCAAATACTAAGTGTTGAACACACGCACTTAGCATACGCAAGATGTACTAAACGTATATGCCATACGACTTTAGTAAGTTCCAAACAACGCCTCTGTAGTGCTCTCATTGTACGTATTAGCGGCATGCTGTCATGAGGAGTCGTTACTATATGATTACTCAACGCATACATTTTTAACTTTTATGGCATCATTTACAATGTGGCTGAACAAAGTAGTACCGTGGGAGGGCTGATTTCTCTCTCTCTCTCTCTCTCTCACATGGTGTTTTCTAAGTAGTAATTATAGTTTCAGCATTTGCGATCTGCTGACTTGAAACTAACGGATGAATAAATCTGGGTTTACATGCAAGAATGTATGACCTAAGAAAAGCAATCAGTCGGTGACGAGGGTAACTATATGCGACATACCAAGAAAATCACGACGGACAACTCTAATCATTCAACTGCCTAAATGTATTAGTAGGTCTATTTATGGCGCATCACTGACCTGTGGCGAAGTATTGTGTTCTCGTACGGAAGACTAGATAATGTCTCGGGATAAGTTTCTAATATAAGAAATGGGAAATAATTTTGAGAACAAGACAGGTAAATGGTTTTTGTCAACATTATGTATTTATTTCTAGTGTTCAAAAGAGAAACTTTAAGATTCTGTGCAATTTAAATGAAAAAATTCAGTACAATTGAGCAGCACTGATGTTGCAGGATCACGTGAATATTAGGTATATCAGCTCAGAATGAGTCTTTGTTTCCTTTCTAGGAAAAAATGAATCTATAAATACGGTACATGAGAAGAACACAATTAAATGAAACTACAGAAGCGGAAGTTAACGATTATATGAAGAGAAATTTATGGAGGCGCATAGAGCGCACCAAAAACAGGAATAATGCATAGAGAACACTAAGAATACGAAGGGCCACACTACTTAAATACCGAAAGATAATAATGATCCCCTCTCTCTCCTAAGAGTTCTTTGTCATCGTCATTTCAAAAATAAAAATCCGCTATCTATCCAAGTTACTTGCATTGGTTAAAATACTAAAGTTAACGTTCTTGTTATTTTGAAATTATGAAAGTGGCAACTAAGTCTGTGATGGGTTACTGAATAGACAGCAGATGCTGAATCAACTGCAAACTTCATTTAAGAAGATAAACAGACTATAGTGGATGGGAACGGAAGATTCGTGATAATAGCTTTCAGGCTGATAATGTAAGCGCACATTTACAAAGGGAAAGACTAGTTATTTAACTTTTTATGATACTGTATTAGTAATGCCCATGTAATATTTAGTTACCTGTTTTTGAGTACCTGCGATTTTGTGCAGCTTAAAATTTATAATCCTTAGACTACTTTTAGCTTCCCCAGTATCCTCTGTCCTTTCTGTAAATTCGTATTTTTTTTCCCCTTATAACAATATTTTGGGAACAGAAGAGGAAATATCATAGATATACTGCTTTGCATTTTCCGTTTTGTTTTGTTTTCTTTTTCTATTTTTCCGTTGTTTTCATTTCTTTTGTTTGGAAAACATACACACAAAGATATATATGTTTTCTACCCACAGAAATTGGTAATCAGTACCTTGTGCCGCTAAGAATTTTTTTATCAATTTTATTTGTTATTTTTATATTTTACATAGTCCGAAAACCATGCTCTAGAGACCAAAAATGGAATACTGAAATGGAAGATATTATGGATCCAGCCATATTTTATAGCCAAATATCTTCTTCTTATTGTGCTATCTTCTATCGAAGATCAGCGACCATCTTGGCGAACAAACTGCGCTCTTGTGCTAATCTGAGCAGTTGTGCACTGCTCTTTCCTGTCCACTTCTTGATGTTGTCAAACCATGATATTCTTTTTCTTCCTCTAGTTCCTTTGCCACCGATTCTTCCTATCAAAATAGTTTGTAGAAGTTGGTATTTGCTGTTTCTCATGATGTGGCCAAGATATGATGTTTTTCGTTTCTTGATTATTTGTACAAGATGTTTAGCTTTGCCAATGGATTTTAAGACATCTTCATTGGTAATTTTTTCTGTCCATGATATCTTTAGCATTCTTCTGTATAGCCACATCTCAAAGGCTTCGATTTTCTTGATGGTTGTCGCCTTCAATGTCCATGTTTCAACTCCATAGAGCAGAATAGACCACACGTAGCATTTCAGCATTCGGCATCTGACTTCCATGTTTAGGTCTTTATTGCAGAATAGTGTTCTCATTTTCATGAAGGACTGCCGTGCAACTTCAATCCTTGTCTTTATATCTATTTCTGGATCCCACCGTTCATTAAGCCAGCAACCAAGATATTTATATCTTGACACTTGATCAATATTTTTCCCATTGAGTGTCAGTTTCATTGATGAGGCTGGATGTTTGCTGATGATCATGTATTTTGTCTTGTTAAGCTGTGTCTTGGCACTTTTATTTATGTTCTGGTCTTTCAGTTTTTCTACATCAATTTTCTTTTTCTTCTTTTGTGATTTTTTAGCTGATTTTAATCTAAGACGTAGTTCTGCAACTATGGGATTGTGGTCTGATGAGATATCTGCTCCAGGATAAGTCTTTGCACTCTTTATACTACTGTGGAATCTTTTATTTATCAGTATATAATCAATTTGATTTCTGACAATGTTATGTTGGTTATCTTGAGGCGATTTCCAAGTGTACAGTCTTCTGGGTGGAAGTTTAAACCAGGTATTTGCTATTATTAGATCTTCTTCCTGACAGAACTGGACTAGGCGATCTCCTCTGTCGTTTCTGGCCTAAGCCATGTTCGCCAACAATTTCTCCATCACCCCCTCTTCCCACTTTTGCATTGAAGTCACCCATCACTATGTTTATATCATGTTTCTTTGTTAGGTTTTTAATCTCTTTTAGGTGTTCATAAAACTCTTCAACATCTTCTTCACTTTTGTCAGATGTGGG
The DNA here is from genome assembly GCF_054136105.1 of Typopeltis vanoorti. Lineage (NCBI taxonomy): Eukaryota > Metazoa > Arthropoda > Arachnida > Uropygi > Thelyphonidae > Typopeltis > Typopeltis vanoorti. Next base: position 18,536,087 of record NC_143555.1, on the reverse strand, counting down.
TGCATAAGCTTGGATGATATTTATGTTAACGGGGTTTCCCTTAAGTTGTAACAGCATTATCCTTTCAGAAAATGGAATCCAATTTATTACTGATTTATTGATTTCTTCATCTAGTATTACAGCTACACCATGTCGATTTTTGTTCTCATCATTCCCAGAGTAATACATTGTCGTATTATCTTGTTGACACTTTCCAGATGCTGGCCATCTTGTCTCGCAAATTCCCAAAATCCGGATGCCCAGCCTCTTCATTTCTCTTGTGGCATTTCTTAATTTGCCAGCTTCATACAGAGTTCTGACATTCCAAGTTGCAATTTTAAAAGTGAAATATAGAAACTTAAAAAAATAAGTTTCAAAATTTACTAGAGAGCTTATGCAACGTAATTTAAGCGCTACTAAAAGGCAAACATATGGGCTCGTGGGAAGAGCTTATGTCTTTTAACTTTGACTAGCTGTTTCGAACTGTTGGCTCTCAACACAGGCCAGGCAGAAACGTAATGAGAGAAAGCAAAAACCATCTCAACGCCATAGGAATTCATATAAGCTCTCTGGTAAATTTGGAAATTATTTTAAATTTCTTTCTATAGTTGTCTATAAAATATGAATGAATCCATAATATCCACCATTTTAGTATCTCACTTATGCCAAACTGAAGCTTTTCCGCTCTGTACTTTAGTAATCAAAAAATGAAACTTTTTAAGTCATTTCAGACTTCCAGTAAGCGGACAGTGAAAATTCTTTGGCATCGCTACTTATTCTACATATTGCTTCTTTAAAGAAAGATGGTTAAAATAAAAAAAAGTCCCGCTTATGTTTCCTTTATTTATCTTTTGTCTACAGTATCCGATCAAATAGGAATATTATCAGTAAGCAGTTAAATTCAGAGACAAGAAGAATGATGTATAAAAGTCGACAGAAAGCATATATATATATATATATATATATATATAATCTGTTTAAGATAAGTTTTCGGCAAGCTTTAACCAATAATTAACAAGCATTCTAAGATAATTATCTACAGGAACTACGATTTGAAGTGTTCTTAATACATTTTAATAGTTTTCTTTTTTATGTCCTCCCCCACTGAATACATTGCCTATCTATGCTGTAGGTTTTCTACTTTTTTAATCTGTGGGATCCATCTTAGAAAAATAAAGGGTTCTAAGTGAAGGGATGGAAGACGCTCGTTAGTCATATAAATAATAATCCATTAACGGCATCGTCATCAGTAAAAAAAAAAAAAAAAGTAATTTTTATTTTCCAGCCTTTGCTGAGTGTAAAGAATTTGATTATGAGGTTGTCTGATTATGAGATCACATACTGAAATAGCATAACATTTATTTAGGATGAATTAACCTGTGATCTTAAGCAAAAAAAAAAATATATATATATATATATATATATATATATATATATATATATATATATGGGGAGCTGAAAAATTCTGATAAACACCTAGAACAAAAATTAATTAATTAGGATGTCTTCTTATATATCTTAAAAGAAAAAGAGCAAATTGATGAAACATGGGGATTAAAGGGTTTTAAGATATAGTTACTTTTCAGCCTTACCCTCGTATTTTATCTTTTAAGAAAGACAGTTCCTGAATTCACAAATCACGAATGACTAACTCATCTACGCAATAATTAGTATCTTATTAATGATTTTGTCTTGAATGTCGCTTGTCCTTTGGTTACCTATTCATTTTTTTAATTATGTGGTTTTCATACGAAAAGTTGTAATTCTACAGTGCATCCGCACCGTCAGAGGGCTAAGGAATTTTTTTTCTATTTTATGTTAATGGTATATATGTTTTGTGTTTCTTATACTTTATTTTTAATTAATCCAGAAACTCTGCTATAGAGACCAAACATGGAACTTTTTCAAACCAATTCGGCTCCGGTAAGGGAGAGATAATTACATACTGGGCGATGAAATTTATCTCGTTATCGATGCTAATCATAATAATTATAGAATCTGAAATCGAACGAAAGAAATTCTAAAAATACCAGTTGCTTTATTTGCACTTCGTCAATTAAATTCCTATAAAGTCCGGTTTCCCATGAATTCCGCGAGTTTATTTTCATGGAATTAACATTAATTACCATATTGGGTGCCGTTACTTAACCTTTAATAGGATTTGATTAGATGTTTAAGTACGCGGTCAGCCATAACGATACATCGCAAAGAAACGGAAGAACTAACAGCGATGAGCCATTAATGATATACCACTAGGTTATTCATCCAGCACAACTAACTGATAAGTAGTTTATAAGGTTATTAGGTGTCGATGACACTAAATGTTTCAAAGATATTGTTCATGTTTATTATTATGAACACGTAATTACCTGACCGATTCCCTTCGTTTAGTTTCTTGCTGATCAGTTAGCAAATGAACAATGAAATTAGTTTGAGTGAAGTCCTGTGACCATCAATATATATCCGTTTAAAACTGATGAACATAAAAAAAATTTTTCAGATTTATATGAAGTTTAGTGGTTCACTTTTTATAAACTTTTAACAAATCTTATAATGTAATTTATAGTGCTTCAGTTGCACAAAATTTAGTGCTTAACTTCTTATAAATCTCCTGCTATAAATACCATCTACAAACAGACAAATGCACTGAGACACATAACGGCAGGCCATGGATGTAGGATAAATTGCTCTATCCTTACCAAAAATTATATTTATAAGAAGTTAAGCTATTTACTCGTAAGCGACGATCGGAACTAGCGCGTAAAGGAAGATGAGACGGGATAGGTAATCCGGAAACATTTGATTTCTACTCTAGAAATCAAATATTATAAAACTTTTGAAAGCCACTTCAGGCCTTGAATAAGTAGGCTGGTGGTCTCACATTGGGAGATGAAATTCTTCTACTACCTTAGGATATTCGCAAACGTCCATGGTGATTGAAGAGTGGAAGAGCAATCTATTAAGCTAATCATTTTGGTGGGCAAATATTGAAGCATGGACAAATCTAGATGGACAGAGATATCAGGAAATTATATTCTTGGTTTAATCCTTTAGCCAAGTGTAAGCAAATAAAATTTGCGCGTGAAGTAACTTCACGACTAGGCAACTCGTATATAGAGGCTAATGACTTTACATCACTTTCCTTAGTATCCCATAATGCAAAGCACATATCTTTGCGGACATGCATAATACTATGCATTATGGGAAGAGTCACTACCCAGAGGTCTCTCATCAATGGGAGCTAGACCCAGAAGTGACACCAAGTTGAAGTAATGCAGAAGTCGTATTTCCATATAAAAGTAGCCAAAAGGTGTCACACTTTATCACTAAAATACTCGGGATTAGAGATAGAGACTTCTGCATTACTTCAATCTTGGTATCTCTCCCGGTTCTAGCTCCCACTGATGAGACCTCAATAATAGTCGAAACCAGGTCTGGGTAGTGACCCTTCCCATAATGCATAACATTATACATGTTATGCATTATGTTGCAAGAACATGTGCTTTGCATTATGGGATACTAAGGCAAGTGATGTGAAGTCATTAGCCTCTATATACGAGTTTTACAGTCGTGAAGATAATTCACGCGCAAACTTTGTTTGCTTACACTTGGATAAAGGATTAAACCATGAATATAATTTCTTGGCATCTTTAATTGCTAGATGGGCAGATTTTAACGATTCAGCTACATTGCAAGGCAGACAAACAGGCCATTGAATACAACGCAATTGAGATATGCATAGGATTAACCAAAGTATCATTTGTAGGACCACTTAATCCCAACACGTAAAGAGGATGAACAGTCAAATAATAAGGTTATAACATAAATATTAAATTTGATATTTTGAACGAAATATTAATTATGCTCAAAATTAGTTCAAAGTATTAAAAAAAGTTAATCCAAAAAATTTAAAAACAAAGTTAAAAAGTAAGTCAACGTATAAAAATTAATAAATGAGAAGAAAGGGACAGAAAAGAAATGTTTCTAAGACTAGAGGGACAATTAAAATGTTTTGAGAACTCAGATAGATGGGGATGCCGCTATATACGGTATGAAAACGACCCTAGCCCATTAAGAAGCATTCTCCTTTAACCCGAATATAATACACTGCATTCAATTCATGCCGTGACCAAGCAATTTTAAATATTCACCAAAGTCAAAATATATTTACACAATAAGTACAAGTTAATCAAAATGTTTCTGCCTCAAATTATTCCTTCTTGAATTAATGAGTTAAGTAACGACATTATTTTTATCTAAGATGAAAAGCCCAAACCTGTTTACTTAATACAGCCAATAACACATATTTCCACTCAAAAAATAACAAGAGCAAAACTCTTGTTTAGCGTTATTAACATTAACTAAGTAAACAACATATCATAACGTTATACAATAGCCTGTAATATCAACTTAATTTTTATTTTCTGTCAACAGTTAATGCCTGGTAAGATCGGAATAATTCAAACACAGGGAAAAAACAGCGTTTAATACCTACACTCAATAAGTAAGGAACTATTTATTCTTAATTGTAACAACTGCCAAAAAGTAGCAAAATTCAGCATTACTGACAACATCGTGCAATTCACGGTTGATATATATTCAAGTAAATTGCAAAACTTGTCAAGTCTATCAAAGATTTTATTAGAGGTACTTACAAGTTCTTTCTTTGCTTCTTCTCAAATTTTACTGTTCACTTTTTCTAGCGTAACGTTTTCCATTAAATGAAAACCAAAAGATCATTGAATAACACACATCTCATTACGTTTTAACAATGGCGTCAATATATCCTGGTTCTAGGTTAATGTTATCAGCACCACCTCAAACATAAGAAATAAATAAAAATTTTAAATTGCAGTATTCTTAAATAAAATTTGATATTTAATATAACACTTCATTTCTAAGCAGACAACTTAATTAATATACAATATATATTGGACATTATTATAACCTAACATTTACATAAAAGTATTTCTTATATTATTTAGGAATATTTATAACTTGTTGATAATTTATACAAAGCCACGTGACTGAAGGAAGCTTAGTAAAGCTTTTTTCGGTCGGTTCCCAATCAGGCGATCATTGGTTCAGGTAAATAGAGTTTTTCCCTCCCAGAAACTGAATTAATTTTTAAATCTTAAGACTCAAAAATTCAACGTAAAATTCACTATTTTACTATGTAATGTTAGTTTACGATTAACTAACTAAGTGTTTAACTAAGTTTAGGATATTTTTTTAAAAAATGCACGTTACCACAGCACACATATATTAATAAGATTATGCTGTCATCTGGGCTGGTTGGCAAGTGGCCAACAGGTTGTGGGTTCAAATCCCATCATGGGCATGGATGTTTGTAAAAGCCTCCTTTAGTGAAGTCTGTATAGTCTTGAGTTTATAAGGTTGTCTTTTTTTTTTTTTTACTATCTTTCAGTTTTTCTAACACAAACCATCTTCGATGTACGGGTGCTTACAAGCTCTTTCTTTAAATAAATATTAATTGAAGTAAAGAATAAATAATTGAAACACATAGAACAAATTAAAACCATGAACAATAGTTTATAATTTTAATTTGTTGAACGAAGACATGGTTACTTCTCGTATGTAGTCGAGAGGGAGCTAGGTTGTTAACTATGGGGTTAACTTTGTTAACCCCATGTTCTGTAAGGCTAGCCTTGTGATCAATTGGATATAAGATCGATGCTCTGAAATCTGTTTTAAAAAGGAACGGCCTGTTTGTTCAAATTAGGATAAGCTGCGAGTTGAATTTTCTCAAAGGCACGGGACACATACACAGAAGTGATCTTAATACGTGGGACAGGAATTCTATAGGAGTCATGTTCTCTCTTCGAATTTAGATCAGAGTGGTTGATGGGTTTGTCGATGATTTTTGAAGTATAGCCATTAAGAGCAGAGATTAGCTTGATATTAGAAATTTCTTTTGAAGAGACGTTTGTGAAGAGTAGATTATGTGGGTTCTTGATAGCATTGATTTGATTATACCGTAATATTTTAAAAGATGATGTGTTGCTGTTTGATTATAATAACGACCAAAAAAGTAAGTTTACCATATGTGGACGTGGTGAGAGAGAGAGAAAAAAAAAATCTGTATCACTAGACAAGAACGTCTAGAAACAGTCAATTTCCGTTTGACTTTTTCTAGAGCAAACTTATTCTAGGATATAAAGCTTTAATTTTTTGTAGGGAGATATGTAAGACATACAGTTCTTGATTTGTATGATTCCAGATGGCGAAGACATCATGGTCTCACTGTTATCTTCGATTTTATTATTATTATTATTATTATTATTAGCATTCATGACACCTCCAAGGAGTCCGTAGACTCATCGCGGGAGAACATCCACTGTACAACTCTCCGTCTCCACCAGTACACCGAACCTCTACCATCAATCATCTACATCAACGCCATCTATTGCCCACCACCAACACAACTAGTATTTTTTGTCTGTAAATTGAGTGTGTTTTGAAGGGCCGATCTGTCTGATGAAAAATTTGGCAGCTTTTATCAGTGCGAAGGAAAATATCTTTCCTAATTTCGAAACCTTTGTCACGTGGATACCGTCTTTGCTATTTTTCTTTTTATTTTAGTATTTTAACACTATAATCTTACTAAAATACTTTTATTTTGGTTATGTATATTCTTTTACTTAAATAAATTTCCAGCAGCTGTCCCTTCTTCAAAATAAAACGTAAACATATTATTAAAAGCTAAATGACACTTAGTCATTGACAATTTTATTATAAATTAAGTTGAAACTTGTTTTACAAGTTGAGTATGAAATAATAATATAATGTGGATGGATTTAGTTACTGAAAAACTGTGTATTATATGTGTGCGATATATTAATAAGTGAATGTTTTCATGTGTTGAAAAGTTCAGCTGTTATCAAAAGCCGATAACGGTATCAACAGCTATAAAACCTTAACCATAATATTTGAAAATACGATTGAAATTTAAGTACGAGAGGGGAAAACAATAAATAAGCTGGACATTAGACATTAATCATTAGAATTTGGTTAGAAATTATAAATAATCGTTGTTTATATGATTCTATAGATTTTTTCTCGCCGAACTACCTACATTACTCGAGTATGATATTCATCATAGTTCAGAGGATTACACGTAGATGGCGATTTACATTTTTGTATTAATAAATGTTCTTATATAAACGCTTAATATGACTAAAATAGTTTGGTGTTTGCCTAAAAGATGATGCTGCCTCTCATTTCCATTTCATCACTTCGCCATGGATTTAATTGAATTGTAGAAAATAATTATTTGATTTTTATAGTATATCGAGAAAAGCAAAATATTAATTTCACTATGAAGTTAAGCGCAATGAGCTGATGCCAGATTTAAGATGAATTAACTCCTCAGAATCCTCACAGAAGAAACTCCATGCATAAAAATGTAATATATATATATATATATATATATCAACTCGGTTAACATACGTATTTTTTAAAATAATTGAATTTACTTAAATCTCGGTTCTAGTCATTCAATTCTTTAAAAAAAAAATATATATATATATATATATATATATATTTGTAAGTTATCTCAGTTTTTTAAGTCATTAAATCTATGTTTTAAAATGTATCACAACAATCGAGTAAAAGCCTATGATCACACACACACACACAGACGTGCGTGCGTGTGTGTGTGTGTGTGTGTGTGTGTGTGTGTGTGTGTGTGTGTGTGTGTGTGTGTGTGTGTGTGTGTGTGTGTGTGTGTGTGTGTGTGTGTGTGTGTGTGTGTGTGTGTGTGTGTGTGTGTGTGTGTGTGTGTGTTACGGTTAAAGTGATAAAATCCGGTTATAATTACCGGAAAAAATAAAAAAAATAAAAAAATATAAACGTAAGTGGATGGGACACATTCAAAGAATGAAAACAGAAGATTACCAAAACAAGCCTTAAAGTACAGGCCAATAGGAAAAAGAAAACCAGGACGTCCTCTTAAATGATTCAACGATGATTTCTAAGGCCGGAACAGGCCATGCTAGTCCTAAATCCTTGATATGCATGATGATGATGATAATTATTATTATTACCGGTTAAAGGGAATAATTTACGAGAATTAATCACTTTAACCGGTTAAAGTGAATCATTCCTAGAGGAGTCTGGTAAATGTAATAAAAACATGTTTATAGGTTTTTTTATATAGGTTTTCATTCTCAATAGAAATTATAACAGCTTAGGTTAGGTTAGGTTAGGTGAGGTTAGTTTAGAATGAAAAAAGTAAGGAAAGTACTTATTTTGAACTCAATTAAATCAGAAATCAGAAATCATTATAAACTAACCTAACCTAATCTTTATCGGTTGGAAATCATTATCACCTAACCTAAACTAACCTGGATGTCGAATGTCGAACGAGAGTGTAGTCGTAGTTTGTGGTGGGCAGATTAATGGGGATGAAAGATAAACGTTTTCGTGAACCGAGCTTAATGATTGCGGGCAGATAAATGGGGATAACAAATAAAAGTTGTGGAGTGGGAAGATGAATGGAGATAATAGATAAACGACGTTGCTCTACCTCTTTCCTCATCAATGGAGAAAAACACTGATCAGTTCCTCTCTGATTTATCTAATATCCCCATTTATCTGTCCACAACAACTTTTTTTTTGTTATCCCCATTTATCTTCCCCCAATCATTAAGCTCGGCTCACAAAAACGTTTATCTTTCATCCCCATTAATCTGCCCACAACAAACTACGACTACACTTTGGTTCGACGTGCGACATCCAGGTTAGTTTAGGTTAGTTCAGGTTAGGTTAGTTTAGGTTAGTTCAGGTTAGGTTAGTTTAGGTTAGGTTAGTTTATAATGATTTCTGATTTCATTGAGTGCAAAAGAAGAACTTTCTTTACATTTTTCATTATAAACTAACCTAACCCAACCTAACCTAAGCTGTTATAATTTCTATTGAGAATGAAAACCTATATATAAAACCTATAAACATGTTTTTATTACATTTACCAGACTCCTCTAGGAATTATTCACTTTAACCGGTAATTATTAATAATAACCGGATTTATCACTTTAACCGTATCATATATACAAATTCTTCGTGTTTTGAACTTGATAATATTCGACTTATTGAAAGTAGTGTCTTTGCTCAGGCAAATAAATATGGATGTTGAAACAATCTCGTTTTTACAACAACAAAAAAAAGGAAAAAAAGCAGTTCGAAGTAGAATTTAAAAGGTTCTGTAACACGGGAGCTTATTATATTTTCGTGACCGTGGATGCCTGCCGTCATACGAAGATCAGTAAAATACTCCAAACAGTATTGTTCGCCGTTAATTTGTAACTGCAGATTTCACGACAGCTTGCAAATCAGTAGCCCTGGCTTTCCCTATCCTATGTTACAGAACAGTAATATGGGATCGCCATGCTTCCTCAGACGTGAACCTACGATAAAAAAGGTAGCACGTTTCCATGGTTTTCCTTTGAGTTCCATGAAAACTCACTTCTTTGAAATGGCTTAAAAAGGTACGGTACTTGTAGCCAAGTCTGTTTTTCTTTCATTATTATATAATAATAATTATACGAAATTACTTATATTTTAGATTACCCAAACAATAGTTACCCTCATGAAGTATGTTTCGATGTACTGTATAATGTTGTAGATACAATCTCCCGAAACAATATATAGTTACATAGATTACTGTTGTTGTGCATGGATGGAAGCATGCATGCATGAATAAAACTACATATTCCTTTCTGCATATATTATTATGAAATCAGCCATTTAGTGCTAAAGACATCTTGTAGTAGCACCTGAATGCTAATATTATATACAATAAATATAATAGGTGTAGCACACAGATTTATTATCGTGCTTAATGATAATTCTTTTTTTTTTCTCGTAACCTACATAGAAAAAACGAATCAAGTCATCCTCGAATGTTCTAATTTCAGACTATAGCATTTTGAGTTCAAAACTATTTTATGTCTGGTCGGCCTTATTACTGTAATTGGCCAAGAAAAGCATTGACGTCTGTCACATCAACGGTTTACCACAATAATGGTTTATGAAATAAGGAAGGGAGGGTGGGGAATAAACGTTTCAGGTAGCTCGTGGGAATCAATGGCCACAGCTTAAAAAAATGAAAAGTTCAAGGTACTGCAACCGGTTTCCGGTAGTTTCTGTCCAGAATGATAGAAACCACTTTCTGTGACGACTGACCTTAAAGCGGCAGAAAACCGATAAAGGTGATTGTCGTAATGAGTAACGTGACCAGAGTTTATCCCTACTCGCCATCTAAGAAATAATGCTTGCCTTTCCGAATCACTGGGTCGAGTATTTCCGGTCGAGAGAAGAACAACACTGAGAAATGGGCCTTCTTCCACTCGCCCTAGTACGGCTTTGTCCAGACGGAAATGGAAAATTGGCTTCCAGTAACGCACGAAATCTCTAAGTGACTGGTCGGGACTCGCACGTGCTAGAGACTACAGACAGAGCGAGGAGTAACAGGCAGATGGCAGATGATCGAGACATCATGGTAAGGGAAAATAATGGCCTGCTATTCATTTGAATAATTATCTAACATACTTAAAGAAAAAGTGGAGACGAATTGTGAATAAATAATCTCGATAAGGCGTTCAAATTTAATACGGAATTCTAAAATTAACGCATGCAAATTGGCGAAAAGTGTTACGCGATTATATTATTTATTATATTATTATAAAATTAGATGATAATAATTATATTATCACACAGGGAGTATACGTGTGCCATGGCTGATGAAATTGATATCTTCTCTGTTACACGTGCGTTTGGAATGGTATATACTGTATATATATATATATATATATATATATATATATATATATATATATATGCAATTATAAATATATAAATTAATGAAGTTTAATATGCACTAAGAGTGATCGTTTATTTTTGATTGTAGTTCAGCAAAAAGTTCTCTTTAAGTCAATGATTGGCGTGCATAAAGAAAACACCACATAATTGGACTTTTTTTTTTTTTTTTTTTTAAGGACGCGTTGTTAATAGCGAGAGTTAGACTATTAAATTCCTTTATTCCTGAATTAACCCTTTTAGGTCTTACAGGTGATATAATGTTTCAGCAGGACAGTGCACTTTGTCACTTTGATCTAAGTATTAGGCAGTTTTTGAATGACATTTTTTCTAACAGATGGATTGGAAGATGTGGATCGATCTCTTAGCCACCAGGTTCACTACATTTGAGTCCACTGAATATTTTTCTATGGAGACATGCTAAAACTATCGTTTATTCAACAAAACCCTCTTCAGACGATCTGCGGGAGAGGATAACTAATATGTTTGGGGGTATCTGCATTGTGGAATGTGATTATGAGGAAAGGTTGAGAATTTGTGGATTGTAGACGCTGGCAAATAAGAAAGATGGGGAGGGATAATATGACAAAAAAACCTCCAAACCTCTGCAAGTTCATATAGAATACCAGTAAATGGAATTTTTCATTTTATGGAAGTTGAGAATAAGTGAAGTTAAGAAAGTGTTGAAAACTAGATTTTTTTTCCTCTTATAGATCAGAGAATGATTGGAATGGGTTGTCTTCAGAGGTGGTGAGTGCAGATAGTGCGAAGGGATTCAATAGAAGGTCTGACGTGATGTGAGTGACATATGGTCTCCCTCGATGAGTGGGATACTCCCTGGAGGCTTCGTGTAATAACCAACAACAACAACAATAAATATATATATATATATATATATATATATATATATATATATAGAGAGAGAGAGAGAGAGAGAGAGAGAGAGAGAGAGAGAGAGTATTATTCTGGACTAGACAGATTTTAAGAATGTGATTTATTAAGGTTGATTAAAATGTTCAAGAAATGCCTTACATTCCGAATTGAAGTTCACACGAGTGCACAGCTTTGACTTAATATATCACCTGTATAACTTCTTCTCCTGCGCGTTTTTCCCGCTTCCATTGCAAGGTTCGCATGTTACGTAGATACGACTTTTGTTAGTGCAACCCCCCAGCCGCTGAGGGTGATATGTATTTTTGACTGTAGCAGTATGTGTTCACGGGGTCGGTTTGCCTGCTTGCGGGATGAAAAAACCCCAGATAAACTGGGGAAAAAACCCTGCTGTCCACACCCAAGACCAGCTAACTTGGCTGTGGCTGAGAAAGATCCTTAAGCTCCTCACGTCGTCGACGGGAATCGAACCAAGGACACTCCTTCCCCAGGCATATGATTGCGAAGAGCATAGCCACTAGGCTAACCACGCCGACCTATTCACATATATAACTCATTTGTATAAAATAAATAAATAGTTATGCAGTAAAACAAAAATAATTTATTAACAATTTCATATTAGATAAAAATATAATTTAAAATTAAATTAACTTAAAAAGATTATATTAGCAATAAAATCTTAATGTAGGTAATATAATATATTTAATTATTTCGTTAAAGGGGTTTCCCCCCTCCGTCCCTTAGGAACGGTTGAGCCATCCTAATGAGAGATTAAGTATGTATTCATGACATCCGTGTGTGTGTGTGTTCCGGGGAAGTTTTGCCTGTTCTCAGGGACGAACAACCTGAGTTTCTGGCTGAAAAATACCTCTCTATGAGACCGGCTAACTCACCTTTACTCGAAAGAGACCAGATAAAGGTTCCTCACCTCATAAACGTGAATCGAACGAACGTCTTCCCCACCAACTGGCTTCATCTCTATCGACTGAGCTACGGAGGCTCCATATAATATATTAATATATGTAACATGTAAACATAATTAAACTTATTTAACAAGTTTTAGTAATAATGGTAATGAATCAAAATTACGCTTTATTTATGATTTATGCAGTGAGAAATGCACATAAGCATCAAATGCTAAAACACAACGAATGAATTCGTATCACTTTGTGTTTGCTTCCCATGCACGAGGAGTACATAATCCTGCATTCAATTATAGTGAGTCAAATCAGTGATACGATTTCTGTTGCTCACCTGATTTAAACGCTTGTAAACTTGAATAAAGTATATCCATATTTTTGAGAGCCACATAAAATAATAATTTCCGTAACAAACTATACGTGGTTTTTAATGTCTATAAAACGTATTGCTTAATTTTTACTGTATGTAATTTTAGTGAAAATAAATTATTCTTATTTAAAAATGAACTAAGTAAATGTTAAAATGTAATTTGAAATTTATTTGCAATAAATAACAAATTAAGCAGAAGCCTTAAGATGTTAATCGAAACAAAAGATGCTACCCAACAAACACAGCACGGAAATGAAGTACAATTCTGTTTCCAGTGGGTGACTGAATGTGAAATAATGTGGTGCAAATCCTTTAAGTGATGCAGCGTTTATAGCAAACAACGTAATGGAAGAACACATGCGAAGATAATGGCTGTTGCTGTGATGACGCATCACTTCAGATTTGGTTCTTGTAATGTGGTGATAAAGGTTCGTTCAGTAAACTGGCAAAAGACCGTTATGTTTGGAGAAAACGAGTATTCTTACTCTCGTTCATATTATGGGATGGGAAGGTAAGTTTTTACCATAAAATTTCGGTCGCTTGTTGGAACTGGTAGTAGAGAAATTCTTGAGCCACGTACTTTCTCTCTGCTTAAAAAGAATTGAATTTTCGAGTGCCTTGCATATGAAAATCAGTTCCTTGTACGGCATTTTATAATATTACACAAAGTATTCACGAAAGTATTGCGAATTCTCATACGTCTCTTTTACCTTCGATTAGACCAAGCTCATCAGGCACGATAAGATTTCTCTTAAGATCTTTTTTTTTTTTTTTTTTTGGTCCTAGAGTGCTTTCCTCGCATTTATGGTGATGTCCGCGAGTTTCTTAAAAGTTCTCGAGCTTCCAAGTAGAGAGAAAAATTATGTTGCTTTAGAATGCTCTACTACCAATTCTATCAATTAATTTTATACAAAGACATCTACTTTTAATTCAATAAATGCTTCTCTTTTTCTCGGAATGTACTAAATTTTTACAATTTCCCAGTCAGCTATTCCCTTATTTCTCTTCTTCAAGAAAAAAAGGAAACACTATGTGTATATCTTCATTGTTGCAAAATTCTCCTGGGTTTTATTTATTGGACTCGATTCCATGTTCATTGCTACATCATCATCATCAGAAGCATTGTCGATCCACTGCTGAATGAAGGCCTTTCAAAGATTACTCCAAAAGTCTCTGTCCATGGCTCTCCTTTCCCATATCACTCCTGCAAATCTGATGATATCATCAATCCACCGTGATTCAGATCGGGTAATGGTCGTTTTACCACTCGTGGAATCCAACCCAGTACTTCTTTTGTCGATCGTTGAACTTGTCATCGAGCAATATGCCCAGCCCATTGCCACTTCAGATGTTTCACTCTTCCTATGACGTCATTGCTACATATATACAGGTATAGTTAAATGCATAAAGTAATCACGTAAAATTAGCTTCTAAGCCTAAATATACCCTATATATTTCAGCAGGGATATACAATCCCTGATGAGTCCCAATAACGTCATTTGAATGTTTCTCTGTTTTTCTCTTTCGCACTGCAACATTTAGAAACTGAGACATTATTATGGTCAGTATTACTATTACCTCACACCTTAAAGGAGTCCAAAGACTCATTAAGGGAGGGATGATATTGTACTCAGCCACACACACACACACACACACACACACACACACACACACACACACACACACACACACACACACATACACACACACACACACACACACCTCCGTTTCCACTGCTTACTTAATCCACCAACTACACACAACGCCATCTATCGCCCACTACCAAAAGTATTTTTGTGCTTAAATTGTGTGTGTTCTGATGACTGATATGCCTGTATGCCGATTGATAAACCCGAGGTTTTGGGGGAAAACTCTGCTACTACCGTTTTGGATTAGCTAACTCACGTTTAATTGAAATGGTCTATATTAAAGATTTCTCAGGACGCGAATCGAACTCAGGTGTTTTCGATTCACCTGAATCGAAAACACCTGAGTTCGATTAATAAGAAATACTTTAA
Source organism: Typopeltis vanoorti (assembly GCF_054136105.1). Classification (NCBI taxonomy): domain Eukaryota; kingdom Metazoa; phylum Arthropoda; class Arachnida; order Uropygi; family Thelyphonidae; genus Typopeltis; species Typopeltis vanoorti. The sequence goes on along the minus strand of NC_143555.1, from coordinate 18,521,073 downwards.
CTATTCTTAAAACGAATTTCATATCGTTTCGCCCAGTAAACTATTTTGTTTACATTTAGGCGCCATCATTAATTAGGTTATAATTTCGTTGCAGTCATGAACTTACACACCCAATAATACCTTACCATGTTAAATAAATGATCGGCAATTTGAAAAAAAAAAAAAAAGTGTTATCTTCCTAAAAATGGAATGCGATATGGATAAGATTATTAAGTTAAATTATAGGGATATTTTAATCGTTTTTCATAAAACATTTCATTCCTGATCATTAATCTTTTGTTTTAATGTTCGTCGCGAACATTGTGCACGTCATTAGCTTTTCATATTCTTTGAGCACCCAATCATTTAACATCCTAAAAATATTCCGTAAATAGGACAACTCAGAGAACTAATTAATGACTGTTGAAGAAAAAACTGCAAAATGTTTAAGTGTGACATTTAAATGCATTGAAAACAATTAATAAACAAATTGTCCTTATGCCATCACTTCCAAAACTTAGATTTGCATAGCTCAAACGTTGCCTGCTTGGTAGAAGATATTTATCATTCTTTGGAATAAGTTAATAATTTGAATGAGCCTTTGTAGCTCAGTCAGTATAGACGAAACCCTTTGTTGAGAAAGACCTGAGTTCAATTCCTCAGTAACGTGAGGAACCTTTATCTCTCTTTCGGCTAAAGGTGAATTACTGGTTTCATATGGAGATAGGATTTTTTTTTTCCGCACAGAAACTCAGGTTTTTCGTCCCCTAGAACAGACAAACCGGCCCCGTGAACACACATGGATTACAGTCATGAATACGTTATAGCCGTATGCCGGACCTGAGTCCGGATAAAACTGGTAGGTTGGGGAAAGCAATGGTGAGCTACCCTGTAAAAATCTCGCCAGGAATACTTTGTCGGCAATGCCTACAAAGTCGCCTACGGTCGGAAACGCTGAAAAGGAAAAACCGGAATGATTTCTATTATTTTTATATTATAAGAGGCTTTGTGAGTAAATGATAATATTTTACCTATTTTGGATTATACTGGATGCGTATTCACCTTAATAGCAATCAGTTTTCCATGTCGCAGTGTGCTATGAATACAATCTGAAGATTGTTGTTGCTGTTGTCATTATAGTTGCGTTGTTTGATTGCACCAAATCAACTAATGGTATGAGTACTTCATTTCTCATAACTCCATGTGTTGTCTCGCTGTTTTTTCTTATTGAATTTAGCTTTCAATTTGAATGTAAGAGAAGCATCTATTCAATTTTATAACGGATAGCAATGCTTCTAAAGTATCAGCAAACATCACGGTTGTTCGGATGAAACACAATCCACAGAACAAAATTCAGTAATAGTAACAGAATTATCCCGGAATTTAAACTTTTCCGGTCTTCAGCTGTTCGAGGTCATTGATTATTTGGCACGTTCTAACTAATTACACTCTACCTAGGGGGTTTATGTGATACGCAGTATCTCTTAAGTAGTTCTTACTAATACTGTAACTGAACTAGTTGTTAAAACTCACTGTGCAGGTAACTACGATGCATTTTATGTGTTTTGTTCAAGTAACCACAGAGTACGCTACTCAAACTTGAAATCTATCAATACAAAACGGATGGCATTCTTGCCCAATTACCGCATGCATTTTGATGTGGGAGAATAACAAATGGGATTCATTCACTCAGACATCAATGTGGCTCTGTGGTTCTGATTTAATCGAACTTGGACCCGATTGTTTCTTTCAATATACGAAGAAGGTGGGAGTTAAATCTTAAGTAAGTGATGATTTATTTGTTATTTTAATTTTAAAATGTTGATCGCTTTTAAACTTTTCGAATCCTAAAACTTTTAAATCTCTTCCAACATTTTTTTTTCGTAAAATGCTCATTAAAAATGTACCTTGTATAATTATTATAATGATATAATCAACGGAGAAAATGTAACCTTAACCTTCTTTTTAAGATAACTTAAAAAGTCTTTTCCGACTCCTTTTGTTAATCTGTGGGTAGATAAAAGAAGAGTATATTCGAAAATGTTAGGCCCAGATTGATGATGATGATGTTTTGTAGTAGACAGCAAGGGGTCATTATGAAATCAATAATTTGTTTCTATTTCTGTACCAGAGGAAACGCCTAAGTTTGTTCCGGTAAAAAAAAAAAGCTCCTCTGCTCCTCTAGTTTCATTAAACTTGAGGGCACACAAACTCCGCTCGTGAAGATCCTTCTTAATTAAACGAAGTACAAGATGATCTTAATTGGTCAGGTTTTCTTAAATAAAAAAATATATATATATGCGTGCTTAAGCAAGATAGAGAGCGATGCAATTAAAGGATGTAAATCACGTTTTACGTTTATATAAACAGGGCAAAATAATAAATCAGTCGATGTGTGTGTGACAGACTTTTTAATTAGAATAACATTCAAGATATGAGTAGTTTATGGAGTTTCGGTGACTGCTCCTGAATATCAATTATGAATATGAAAATGTTTTGCATGCTGATTTTATTAAGAAAGACAATTTTTTTTGTGTGTGTGTCTGTGTGTGTGTGTGGGTGGGTGGGTGGATGGGTGGGTGTACGTGTGTGCGCTTGTTTACGCAACTATGATTTACCTATGAAAAATACAATTTTTACAATTTAGCTATGAAAAATATTAATAAGAACCTTACTGCATATAAATGACAAATATAATCAACAGAGAAAAAGATAATGGTACAAATAACAGTGAACTCTTAATTACTATTAAAATTATTAAATTTAAGAGAAACCTAAATGGAAAGTCTGTAGGCCAATGGAATATTTGATCTTCTCTATAACCAACGGGTTGTGAGTTCGAATCCCATTGTAGTATGGATACTTGACAAATGTTCTCTAGCTCCTAGATAATTTTCACTGTCTAGTGTGAAGCCACCACCTTGTACACTTACCGGCCGCTGAATTTAGATGTATGTAAACGTCACTTACACAGCATATAAAGCGCCTCCGTAGCACAATTGGAAGAACGATGGCACGTTGCGTCCTTCGATTGGAAAGGCCTAAGTTTGATTCTCGTCGTGACGGGAGAATTCTTTATATGGACTTTTCAATCGAAGATGAGTTAGCTGATATCCTACGGAGGTAGCAGGGTTTTTTCTCCCGGAAACTCGGTTTTTTTTATCCCGCATACAGACAAATCAGAACACACGCAATTTACAGACAAAAAATACTAGTTGTGGTGGTGGTGGCGTCAGATGCGTTAATGTAGATGATTCGTAGTAGAGGTTTGGTGTAGTAGTAGTGACGGAGAGTTGTACAGTAGGTGTCCTCCCGCGATGAGTCTTAGGACTCCTTGGAGGTTTCACGAATAATAAAAACAATATATGCAAAATACTTGGTCACGTGCCTCACCACGTATTACAGGCAACTATTTAAGAATGCTGCTGGTCAGTAATCGTCAATAGTGTTGATCCCAATTGGAGAAACAAATGAGCTTTCGGAGTTCGATGAAGGACTTATTGTGGACACCCGTCTGGCGGAGCCACGATTTTGAAAACAACAGAGGTGACTGGTTTCTCAAAATGTAAGATATCTCGAGCGTTTAATCAGTGGAAAAATAACCCCATTCACTTTCTAATAGGCGTAGCTGTGATCCTAAGACAGTCTGTCATGAACAAAATCGCCGTCATCTGAGAATGCTTGGAGACAAATTGACTGAAACATTTAATGAAGGCTGTTCCTGAACCACTGAACACCGAACTATGCGCAGAGAATTGAAGAGGGTCAGTATTGGCAGTCGCATACTTATACGCAAACCACTGATTTCTGCAAAGAACCGGAAAGTTTTTCTATAGTGGTGTCAAGAACACCGTGACTGGACACTAGAAGACAGGGAATAAAAATGTTATATGGTCTGACGAGACCTTGTTCTGTACCGACGTAGGCAGAGTGTTTAGCCAGAGCCCTATAGAGCAATGAACCCGGCTTGCCTTGTAAACACACAACTCAAAGTTCTAGAGGTGGTATCATAGCGTGGGAAATGTTCTTTTAGTAAAGAAATGGGTCCCCTGATATTGCTGGACGGTCGGATGTCCTCCAAGGAATATCTGAACATTGTTTTCGAGAAGTATTTGAAAAATACAGAAGTATTTCACATGCTTTTGTTTTGCTTTTATGTTATGGTAGAATTTTTTTTCACTATGTGCTCACTAGTATTACAAATATGGAGAAGAAAAGATGCATCTGTGTAAGAAAAACTGACAATAAACGTTATTACTAAGTTAATTTTAAAATTCAAATAAGCATAGCACTTTATGTTAAGTTAGAAGCAACTCCAGTTCACTATTACCATTTACAGGAAAATGGAATCCAATTACATGGTCGTACATAAATACCACTATTGCAGATCAATATTATAGAGAATAAAAATATAGTCATTTTTTATTTAAAAATAATGACAAATTTCAAATGATAATCTGCAAAGAAAACAATTTTAGAAATCATCAGAAATCATAAATTCCCTTTGCATAATTTTTTTTCTGTTATTTTGCAGGTGGAACATCTATAACTTCTGCGCCCCATCATTAGGCAATGATCGCTCTCAGTATACTCCTTGAGATACTCGCCACGAGCTTACTTCCTTTCCTACAACACGCTCAATTACAGCACGTGGATATACAGCGTCCTTCATCGTTTCAGTTTCATGCCAACAACAAAGCGCAAGCTCCAGATGTATGGAAACTTAGTGCAGTTAGCACAGAAGTGAAACAACAAAATCGTAGTCAGTCAGGTTCTGTGCGTTACATTATTCACTCAGCACCCTCCTCACAGGGAGTAAGGAACAGGAACCATACTGTTGCAGGCAGTATATCTCACTATAATAGCAACAATCATAGACCTGCAAATAGTATTTCACCTCACTGGTCAAATAAAATTTCCTCGTCTCAAAGAAATAATACGCTAGTAAGTCCAACCACACCTGAAAGTTTTAGCAATCATATCAGCGAGTGGCATCCACCATCTTACAAACCACTTTCTATGCAGAAGCATAGCCAAACAGTGAAACCTCATAAGAATGGATCACTCATCATTAATAATCATAAGAATCAAATGGGAACAAGTCTTATCCAAAAGAAGAAACCGGGGATCGATAAAAACAGACATCCTGAAATAAATAACCACAATGGTTCGTTTCGTCCATGGATCAAACATCCGGTAATTGTCCAGTCCAAATTAGTTACTGTACTTGACAGAGTTCATTCAATTAGTGGAGAGAAAACAAAGCCATCAGAAACGGTCAGTTCTGAATGGATAAAAGTTTTGGATCCTGAGCCTAATGTTGGGGTTACAGTGGTGCATTCCAACCTGATAATTAGAAAGAGGAACGATTCTTCTGTGCTTTCAGTTACTGCAGAAAATGAACAAGGAAATGTTTCTGTGCCCATGATTGCGTCTATTACTACCTCATCTCCGTCCGCCTCTTTCAGTCCAACATCTCGTCCAACCAGTATTCAGTCTTCAGGAAGCAACGTAAATATGACAATGTCATCTGGAACCCAGACATCGAGTGGAACTCAAACTTCAGGAGGAACTCAAACAGGAGGAACCCAGACATTAGGCGGAACTCAAACTTCAGGAGGAACCCAAACATCGAGCAGTGGCTCATCTTCCTCATCGACTGGTACTCAATCAGCGCCAGGGGCAGCAGGTCCTGGATTTGTTCCTGGAGCTTTACCTTCTCCTATATTACCATCACCTCTTTTTCCAGGATTGCCATTTTTCCAGATAGCAAATCCTTTATTGAGACCACTTGGTCTTCAAGCACTCCAACAGTTTTTGAAATCATCACTGCTTGGAGCAGTTGCTTGCTTTATACCAAGCGCTGTTGTAGCTTTTGGATTGGCTGCTTTACCCGAACCAGGTAAATGTTTAAAATTTCAGATAGTTAATTTGTTTTGTTGATTATGAATGTGTGTATACTTGTGTGTAAAATAGCACAGTTAATTAGACTAGTAATGATATTGCTACAGCTAATTTTATCAATTTTTCTGTTGCTGTTTTCGACAAACCTGTGAAATTAGTATTATTTTTATTAGGTTTATTTTGCCGAGAAATGAAAGAATATTAATCAAACTAAGTAACATAGCTGTGATAATAAAAGGGAAATAATTTTGCTATTTTATTAATCCTTGCCAATCCCTGATGGCTTTGATGTCACCTAAAATATCACCACTTTTTTTCTCTGTTTTTTTTTTTTTTTTAGTTCAAAAGAATATTGGCGTAATTTTACTCAATATTTGGAAGTTGGAAGTAATTTTGCGCATGACGACTAAATTCATAACCTAGTGTTGCCATGGAAACATCACGACACATTCGTCTGCTGTCTCAAATGAATGTTGCATTTGTTATTCTTTTTTTAGATTAAAAAATGTTCACTTTCATAATTCTGTGTAAATTACTTCAAACCTAACTACAATCAAAAACCACCTAGTGGGAAACAATTTTATTCTCCACTCCCCGCTACCTTCTTTGAAGGCAATTCTTGTTGGATTCTTTTAATATGCTCGTAGCAAACAGACAGAATTTGTAGTTTGCGTTTCCTGCTGTTCACAGAACCATGAAAATACTTTTCGTCAGTCACGTACAGATGGCGCTATGAGGCAGATAATTCTTCTCAAATGTGTTTGGAGTCATCAAACAGACTAATAAACTTTAATGTGATAAGCGTTGATAAAATAAAACTGGTTTAATATTGCTTAAGTGTAAAACATGCTATAAACGTAACTAGAAAGAAACATCGGCTGACTGCTCCTAATTTTTATTAACACAGCAATGTTCCAACATTTCATTCCAGTATCAAGGTGATACCGGAATGGAATATCTCCATCTCTCAGTTAACTTGTGAATGCCATTCCGTTGAGTGTTTATTTATTTATGTCTATTATGCATCCTCTGTCCAAAAAGAAAAAGAACTTTTCGAAAATATACAGAAACTAGTTAAAGATACAACAGGCGCCACCTGTTGTATCTTTTTGTTATCTAAAGCGGCAGCCTTCATTAGTGTTGTGTCAACTGTTTATGATATTTGTTTCATTAGAAGCCGAGTTATAGTGCCAAGAGTCACAGTATGTTTTGACGAACGGTCGGTCGTCACGATAATCATGCCGTACGCGACGAATTCTCGCTATCAATCGCTTCAAAACTTCGAGACAAAACTCACATTAACCGTTTGGCCAGGTGGAACGAATTCTTTGTGGATAATGCCCTTGGAATCGTAGAATCAAAATAAGCATTGTCTTTACTTTTGACTTCTCCAAGCGACTTTTTTTCGGATGCCCCTCTTCTGGTGGTCTCACTCCGCACTCTGGTGCTTTGTTTCGGGCTCATACTCAAATCATCAGTAACGATTTTCAAGGAAATCTGAGTCCTTACGAGCGGTTTTAATGAAGTCCTTGAAGTGTTCAATTCGATACATTTTTTGGTCGTCGGTCAACTTGTGGGGAACAAATCGCAAATTCAATTTACGAAAGCCCAAACTCTCGGTCAAAATATTGTGCACAGTTGATTTTGGAATCCCCAATTCATTTTCAATCAATCTCACGGACGATTTCGGGTTTTCTTTGATGAAATCACGCACTTTTTGGATGTTAACTTCGCTCAGTCCAGTTTTTGGACGCCCGGCTTTTCGTCGTCTATTATAGTTTAATTATTAACGATTTACAGAGTAACTAAATCTGCTTCAGTAAAATGATGCTTGTTATATGTTGTCAAACTATGCCGTTCTGAAGGGCAATGTTTTATATTTTGTTGAGTAGGCGGCTGCTACGTAACATGACAATTAGCACATCTTTTCTTGATCTTTAAATCAACTGGTATTCTTATCTTAAAATAACTTTATACTGAAAGTTCACTTTTTCGCCTCATTCTAAGAAAAAAATTTAAAGTAATTAGTCAAAGATTCGTCATTATGCCAATGATTATTGACTTAAACATAATCTCTTAACTAGTATGCCAAAATCAGCTCACCAATTCTGAAAAAATTAACCATGATATTAGTTTCCCTTTGAGTTCAAACACTATATTCTTACTTAATGTTAATGTAAAGCGATATATGTTAATATAGCACTTTGGAAAACGTGTGATTCTCCTGCTAATGGACTTCCAGCTTTCAAATTGCCTTCCTGGAGCTAAATGACCGCCTACAAAGTGCTAGAGCCTTTAAGATCTTTTTAAGTCAGCTTGAAAATTTACTCGAAACTAGGATTACGTTGCATCTTGTTACATGCATTGCTTCAGTAAACTGATTACAAGCATTAGATTTTTTTAAAAAAATCCAGTACTTTTAGCAAGTATTGGACAAGAGACTGTGAGATGTAAGCAAATGAAATTAACGAGCAGCGGGTGATTCTTGTAGGTGCATCGATTGGAAACAGGAAATAGCGAGGAAGTAAGGAAAGTCGATTTCTTCAGTTGCTTAGCAACGATTACTTAACACGGCATGCGATAAACGAAATCCGATGAAAGCGCCCCGAGATAGTTTCTGGAGTTCTTTGGTTGGTGGAAATTAAGGTCTAAGCAACTAAGGCTATGGAATCTCTACGGCATTTGCTAACTGCGTGTGCTCTTCGGCCGATGTATCATTTCTACGGGGAAAAACCCGACAGGAAACTTTCCACCTCCGAATGAGACTGGCTAACTCGCCTTCAGTTTTACAGTCTTCATAAAAAGTACGGAGCCTCCGTAGCTCAGTCAGTTTAGACTGGGTTACGGTCGAAAATACCTGGGGTCGACGGCCCTTCCATGACGTGAGGAACCTTTATCTGGTCTCGTTCGCGAAAGGTGAGTTAGCAGGTCTCATACGGAGGTAGGGTTTTTTTTTTCACTCGAAAACTCGGGTTTTTCGTCCTCCCTCAGAACAGCAAACCGGCCCTGTGAACACTCACAGATTACAATCATGAATACGTACCAGCCATATGCCGGTTCCGGAATAAAATTGGGGATAGGGAGAAGCAATGGTGAACTACCCTGTAAAAAATCTGCCCACAAAGTCACCTACGGTCGGAAACGAAAAAAACAAAGTCACCCACTGTCTGAAGGGAAAAACCACCACCACCACATAAAAAATACTGGCGTCATGAAGGAGATTTGAATTCACTTCTTTCCAAATGGCACAATGCCCTCCCGGCTGTGCTATGGAGGAGTTAGGTGAATGGGCGAGTGTAGTTCTGAGGGAGAAGTGGTCAATAAGATGTTCGGTACAATAAAGTAATGTAATATGGAGGACATGACAGACTAAGAAGGCACTTGGAGGAATGAGGAATCTTGTGGTATGAGGAAGTAAACAAGAAAGGGATTAAGATTGGCTGGAAACTCGTTTTAGGCATGCTAGACCCGTTGGCCAAAAAGCCGGGAAAAGGTAAAAGGGCAACATTATTTCATTTCCATGAATAATATAAAATAGAGACAAAAACAAGAAATAGTTTTCAACTTGGTATGTTGTAGCTGACAGACTATAACATACCAAGCTGGTGCTTTAATTAAGGTGAATGGGAATAGTTAGGCGGTGGATGATTTTTTTCACCGATGTATAAGACGCCATCTTGCTCATTGGAAGCCTGCAATGGCTTCATAAGTTCCATATGTGGTCTAAAGCGTAGTTTCCCGATTATCAATCCTATACCACATTCACGATACTAACGTACGCAACTTGAGAAACATTCATTGGTGGGACTATGCCCAAACAGTCTTGCCAACGCTGACGTTTACAGAAGTCCTGTTTTGAACTTGAGAACCCGAAACATTTTATTGATTTGTGCTTATTGTTTCTTCACTAAGTTCAAGTATTAACATCTTGAAAGTTTCTGGGAATTTTTTACAGAGAGAGGGGAAATTGCCTTTGTGTTCATTTGAAATAAATGGCGAATAATCCCAACATCTCCCATTCTACGTAAAAGTGACTAATTCGTCAAATGGCTTTCAGTGAGAATTTTTAATAATTCATTTTTGATTATTGTGGTTCAGTGCAATGATTAAATCGCAAAGCAGTCGACTTTTACTCAGATGTGAATATACATAACTGGAATAGAATAGGTGCAGCAATATAGAACAGGTCCTGTAATATATTATTCTCAAACATGAAGCCCTCTACAACTTTTCTCGATTTATAAATTGAAACCATATTTGTGAATGATTTCTAAATAAAAGTTTATGTAAACTTCAATAAAAAAGTGTTCAATTTCTAAAGTTTTCGTGACTGAAATCAGGGAAAGTATTCCTTGAATTCTTTCATAACGTAAGTCCAAGCTGCAAACAGTTTTAAGTGAAATTCTGTCAAAATCAGTAGCAATTTTACGTGTTTACTTGTTATGATGATATTGTTTGCTTCATCTTTTCCTATATCGCATGTAAATTGTCTATTTACTTTACAGAATGGAGGAACCATCCATCGGAAGTGAGTGAAGTGCTAAAGAACGCTTGTATAGAGTGTTTACAGCAGTTAGGCCTCTTCTGAAGATTGCTTCTTAAACCGTGATGCCGATAACTCAAAAGAAATCTTAATGGATCTATTTATTATAACATCATTGAAAAAAATTTGTAATTCTGTATTGGTAATGTTTCCGATAATAAATTATTTCGTATCTTACTTGTACATCAGATGAATTTTGTTATTCTCTGCCACATAAAATCATCCTGTATCATAATCATAAAATTATTAAATTAGAGAATGTGGCTCTTTTGTCGATCTATGTGTTGTTATAATGATGTATACACAGCACACTTCTAATGGCTCCAAACAGATTATTAGGTTTGTGCTTACAGCGTGATAATACGAGATAAGATGAATTTGATAGTCAGAAAAGCAAAAATTCATCAGTAACGATCTCAAAGGAACAATGAAAAACAAAATTGATAGCCATCAGTTTATACTTTCAACGATAGACGATGTGTCACACGAATTCTCGCCAGATGGGCCTGTTGAAGGCCTTTTTTGAAGTTTCAATTCAACAAAGATCAGTAGTTTACTCCATCTATCCATCTCATTGAAGGTTTACTACTTCCTCTTTTTTTCAGGACTAGACCCTCTGGTTTTGAGAAACCCTCCTTCTATTCTTTCAATACCTTTAAGTAGTCTTAAAGTTCTATCGATCTTTTCTGGAACCTATCCATTTGTCTACCGTTCAGTGTATGAGATCTTCAAAGTCTCCTGTAGCACCACATCTCAAAAGCAGCTATCCTTTCCAAGTTTCATATCCATAAGTTTCGACCGAATGAAAAGGGAAAAAAAATGCATCCAGAATTCCCAGTTTTTCCCGTATAACGAGAGAGCTATCCTTGCAGATTTTTGGCAAGTCTCTGACTATTGCTCTAGCCTTTCTAATCTTTTGATATCTTCTGAACAGCAGTTGTTCACATTTATGGTGGCTCCCAGGTATTGGGTTCCTCACTTATTTCTCCATTAAAGGTACACTTGTTTCTCAGGATCTTCCTTGTCTTCACCCGCTGTCCAAAAAGAAACCGAACGTTTCGAAAATAGAAGAAACTAGTGGCGCCACCTGTTGTATCTTTTTATCGTCGAAAGCGGCAACCTTCGTTAGTGTTGTGTGAACTGTTTATGGCATTTGTTTCATTAGAAGCCGAGTTATAGTGGCAAGAGTTTGACGAACAGAGAGTGACAATGTGTTTTGACGAACGGTCGAAAAATGAGTTTCAAACAGAGAGCCGCGATTCAGTTTTGTGTTCAACTTGGTAAAAGTTTTCCCGAAACGCATCAAATGCTTCAAAAAGCATACGGTGATGAATGCTTATCCCCTACTCAAGTTTACGAGTGGTTTAAGCGATTTCAAAGTGGTCGTGAGTCGCTTAAGGACGACGAAAAGCCGGGCCGTCCAAAAACTGGACTGATAACATCGAAAACGTGCGTGATTTCATCAAAAAAAACGAAATCGTCCGTGAGATTGATTGAAGATGAATTGGGGATTCCAAAATCAACTGTGCGTAACATTTTGAACTAGAGACCTTCCTAAATTGAATTCGAGATTTGTTTCCCACAAGTTGACCGACGACCAAAAATGTATCGAACTGAACACTGCAAGGAGCTCATTGAAACCGCTCGTAAGGACTCAAACTTGTGACTTCTTTCTCTTTCCCCCGACTTCATTTGCCGATGAAAGGAAAGCGATACCACACCATTGAAAACGTTCAAGCGGAAGTAACCACGACCGTCAACAGTATCCCAAAAACCGATATAAAAAACTCATTTAACGAATTAATTGACTATGCCAAGCGCTGTATCGAAGCTGAGGGAGAGTATATTGATTGAAAAAAATGATTTGAATAATTATAATTGGCCTGTGTTTTATTTTCTATCAAAAGTTCGGTTTCTTTTTGGACATTGGGTTTATATTTCCTTCAAGAACCATAATCTTTGTATGATGGGTTTGAGATCAACTCCTGAGTTGTTGCTTATTTGATTAACTCTGTCAAGGATTCGTAGTTCTCTGTCATTACAAAGGATTACCATCATCATCATCATTATCATCATCATTACCATTATCATCATCATTATCATCATCATTACCATTATCATCCGCGTAGCTCATATTTTTCATACAAATGGAGAAAAACGAGTTTCGTGCAGTGATAAAACACTTTTATTTGAAGAGGTGGACGACCGTTCAGATCAAAAGACGTTAGATGCAGTTCATGGTGCTTCTGCACCAGCATTAAAGACTATTTAGTTTTGGATAAATGAGTTTAAACGTGGTCGTAAGTCCATCGCAGATGAAGCGCGCTACGGAGGCCCGACTGAGTTCACTACGAAGGAAATGACTGACAAAATCCATGGTATCTTTATGGAAGACCGCCGAGTTAAAGTGCGTGGGACTGCTGAGATTGTATGCATCTCGAATGAATGGGTGTATAATATACTGCACGAAAAATTGCACATGAAAAAGCGATATGCGCGATGAGTGCAGCGATTATTGTCTGTCGATCAAAAATGCATGTGTTTGATCGACAGTCAAACGCAGTGGTTGGCGATGTTTAATCGCAATTTGCAGGATTTTTGTCGTCAATTCGTGACCGTAGACGAAACTTGGATTCAAAAAAAAAAAAACCTCGGTCCAAGAAGCAGTCAAAACAGTGAACAATGCCCGGTGAAAGAGCACCAAAAACATCAAAAGCGAAGATCGTTTTGTCAGCTGGGAAGGTGATGGCCACTGTTTTTTGGGATTCCCAAGGAATTATCATGATAAACTATTTGGAAAAGGGTAAAACAATAACAGGAGTCTGTTATGCATCATTGTTGGACAGTTTAAAAGAAGAACTGAAGAAAAAACGGCCAAGATTGGCTCACAAAAAAGTGCTCTTTCATCAAACAATGCACCGCCCCAAACATCGGCCATCGCAGTGGTAAAATTGTACGAATTGAGGTTTGAATTGATTCCACATCCACCGTATTCTCCGGACTTGGTCCCATGTGACTTCTTGTTCACAAACTTAAAAATTTAACTCTGAGGGAAAAAAGGTTCTTCGAACGAGGATGTCATCAATGCTATCAATGACTATTTCACACAATTTGACAAATCCTACTTTTTTAGATGGGATGAAAAAATTGGAAACTCGTTGGACCAAATGTGTAGACCTCGAAGGAGACTATGTTGAGAAATAAAGGTACTTTTTCCAAAAATAAGTGTTTATCTTCTTCTTTTACCAAACTTTTCAAACAACCCTCGCATTACTGATCCATCTGTCAGCTATTCTAATTGCTGCCTTAAGATAATCTATGCCGAGGACATCAATGTTACACGCATGACGCCCCCAGCATGGATCCTAAACAAATGAGGAGAAATTAGGCATTCTTGCCTAACTCTTCTATCTATCTGAGTAGTAGTCCGGTCACTTCTGACAAGATCAAGATCAAGATAAGATAAGGAATCGTGACGTGATTGGTTGTTGAGATGATGACATCATGAGTTTGGAATGTTAGGAATTTTTCTGGGGAGCATCTGTATATGTGTGTGTGTGTGTGTGTGTGATGTCACATTATTTGTTTTGTTCGCTTATGGAATTATGAGTGCTGATTAGAGATAAGGATTTGTGTCCTGATTGGTGGTGTACTTCTGACAAGATTAAGATCAAGATAAGATAAGGAATTGTGATGTGGGTGGGTGTTGTTATGAGATGTAGATAAGTGATGTAATTTGTTAGTTGTAAATAAGTGATATCATTTGTTAGGTGTAAATAAGTGATGTTATTGTTTGGAATGGAAAGGAAGATATATTAGTGGATAAGGAATCGTGTCGTGATTGGTGGGGCACTTCTGGCAAGATCAAGATAAGATATGGAATTGTGATGTGTATGTGTGTGTTGTTTTCAGATGAAGATAAGTGACAGTATTTGTTAGTTGTAAATAAGTGACGTTATTCTTTTGAATGGAAAAGGAAGATATTATTTTCGTGTCGTGATTGGTTGGATACTATGAACAAAATAGGGGTAAGGTGAATCGACGTCAGTGCGTTGGATGTGTATTGTTATGAGTTGTAGATGAGTAAATGGTTTGTGTATGGCATTATGGGTGATGGATAGTGATAAGATATATTTTGGAATGTTTGGAATTTCGCTGGGCACACCCCTTCTGTCAGGGACATCACGTGGTGTGTTGGGTTCACATAAACCATTGTGGGTATATTTAGAGATAAGAATAGTAATGTTATGTGTTTGGAAATTTCTGGAGAACATATGTCTCTCTGTGATATCACATGGTGTTTTGGTTTGTGGAATTGTGGGCGATGTTTTTGAGATAAATTATCTTGGAATTTTCCCAGGGTGACACACATCTGTCATTGTCATCATGTTTTGTCTTTGGTTATCTATAGATGGCTGTACTAATTTTCCAATACATTTTGGGGTACTTTCCTGTTAGAGGTAGGAATTCTTAGAGTAGACTCGTGATGGCGGCAGTGTTTAGACTTTTCTGAATAATTAATTATATGCTGGTGTCCCTCAAAACCCACACACACACACATTAGACATGAAAAGTGGCCAATATCCATGTTGATACTCTAACATGTGCCCTATGATTATTCTTATGAAAAAAACTATTCAGTATTAGAGTTACACTTACCGAAACATACATCAGTGATTATTGAAATTACAATTATCAATTGTTACGTTTAAGTTTAAAAAAATCAACTTACATTTCTTTCCAGAATGGGAACATCTTGGTACTATCTAGGTTTTCTGAATATTCCAAATTGTTGATTTTTAACATATGTTCACAGCACAGAACACAAACACAAGTCTGAAAACGCAGTTGACTTTTTCATTATAGGTTACTGGGGCTAGTATATATTCACAGCACAAAAACACACAAAACATAGGAGTTAAAAGATATTTCTGTAAATAACTAGAAAATATAGTTGACACATCATTTAGATTACCACCCATTTGGTTCTGTTCGTTTTCTTGGAGTTGACTCATTAATTTCCAGTCTTAGTTTTCAGTTGTCTTTTCAGACTATGGAACTATCGTTACTCATTTTGTATACAAGTAATCACATCCTGTATTAGGTGACATTCATTAATTATGATATCCCACATTTTTCCCATGCTTCTAGAGCTTCTGGAAGAAAAGTAATCTCAGTGCTTGCCTTTCCGTTAATCTCATTTATTTCCGTTATTAGTCTGTAGTTTAGTCTGTTTGTATTAATCACATCCTGTGATATATGAGTTGTGGTATTGTTCAAAAGGTGTCATTTCCCCACAGTTGGATATTTCTCAAACACTTACATATGACTAAGTGATTATCATTCACATGATTATGATGACACATACCCTAAAATTATTTATTCCTGATTAAGGAGTTTATACACTTATTGTTTTCCAGTAGATAGCTTATTTTTTTGTTTACATTTTGTGCAGCTAGGAACCTGGAATTTATTTCAAATGAATATTAGCTCTGTAATATATACTTTGTTAATTTCCATGTTACCTTTCATTTTGACTGTAATATTGTTAACAAATTATATTTACTGAATCTAACATACAGAAATTAAATAAAGTGAAAAAGACAGTATTTTATTTTATTTTTCTTATTCTTCTGATCTCACATTTGTGCTAATGTTCATAGTGTATGATTTTCCACCAGTGCTAACATATAATTCATGTCCCCATGTGACATTTCAAAACAAGTTGAACTATGGTTTTTACATAGTTCAATTATGTAAAAGTCATTTCCATTAGTCCCAATTGACTGTTGTCCTCTCAGCCCGACATTTATTTTACAATAGGGGTATTTATATATAGATATATATATATAAATATATATTTTAACACAATTATTATATTAGATATTCTTTCCAACACAAATAAATAATTATGTATTCTTATTTCAAATGAAAATTAGCTTAGAAAGAAATAAAAAAAATGTTTACCGTCAAATAAATATTTATGATCACAGCAAACAAGAAATTCATCAGCTTTTTCAAAGTTTTGAAATTCATGCAAATAGTGTTTTCATCATTTTGTATCATTTAAATGAAGAACGGGTCTGGCTATTAAGTTCGTTAATGTTTTTATTTTATTTTCTCGTCCAATGACGAGTATTATTTGATATATGCATCCTGATTCACTTGATTTTATCTGCACACTATGATATCTTTTTTCTACAGCAATCATTTTAAGAGTTTTATTAACGTTTTGGGTTAAAATATCTAATGTCTCTCTGTAAAATAACCAAATTCCAAGAGTATTGTGACTTTTCAGGTGAAATATTCTCCACAAAAATTCTGGCTATTAATTTAATACCTGATTATTCCTTTTGCTTCCAAGCATTGACTGTTTCTTGAAATATTTGAGTGCTTTCATGAACAAATAAGACTTTTAATTCACTGAGTCAAAAAAAAGTCTCTGGTTAGTTTGTGGCACGAAATTTCAAAAGGATAAAAAAGAAAAAAAATGTTATGTTCTTACTTAAGTTTGTATAACACATCAACGAAACCCAATTTGTTCATTTAAATTTACACATTTTATTTTAGTGAAATATTATTTACACATTGTATTTACTAAATCTAACATACAGAAAATAAATAAAGTGAAAAATACAATATATTTTTTGTTTCTTAATCTTCTTATTGTTAAATTTGTGCTGTTGTTCAAAGGTTCTTCCCATGCTTGTGGAATTGCCATCATGTGGTTTTTGACAATGTGACTCTCATCTGAAAGTTAATTTTCATTTGGTGATCATTGGGAATTTATTACTGTAGTAAAATTAAGGGTTCTGTATTTATTTTTTTAAACCAATACATATATTTCTGAGCATTATTAAAAGCACAGAATCTTTCGTTATGTTTCCAAAAGAATTTAAAAGTTTTTAATGTTTTCATGTTTTGGACATCCAATTTCATTTTAATCAAGAACAGGCATCCATATTAACCTCATTAATGTTTTTGATTTTTTTTGCATTGCCGAGTATTATTTGATATTTGCATTTTGATTCTATCATCCAATTTCTCAGTTTGTCCAGAGATAGTGAACCAATTTCCCACTTCAGCTGATGGTTATATTTTATTAACAAAGAATTCTGTTTTTTAACTCTTTCAGGTAATTCTTTCCAACTACAAGGTGATTTTGTTGATCCATATCTTACAATAATTCCATCAGAAACAGATATTTCTTTAGGAAATAAATTTGAAGTCTTAGTCAAAAGAAATTGCACATCAATTATAGCAATAATAACCGAAAATTCGTATTTTTCACCCACTGTAGATTTTGCATACTCGTTTTCCATCATTTTTCTTTTTATATTACTTCGTTTGGCACCACAAATAAATAGTTATTTATTATAATTATTATTATTATTTCACTGATTATTAGCTCTGATCTTACATTTTATGTTAACTTTCTGTTACAAAATTCTGAACAATTAGAACTTTTCACAAAGAAACTTTCAAAGAATTTTGTTGCTCACCCTTTATTTTTACAAACGATTACCTTAAATCCAATGTCCCTCAACTCTATGTTTTTTTCTTATAGTATTGTTTACCCATACTATGTCCTACCCTGCCCATTCCTTCAAAAATGACCCTTTTACGCAGATGACTCAACGACATGTTTTCACATGCTGTTGGATATACTGTTTGGTGTTTTTATCTTACGGTGTGTGAGGAAAGATAAAATTTGTATATGTGTTATCTGGAGAGTACAAACATTTTTTCTATACCAAACTTTAAGAGTTTAAGTCCTGTTTTTTGGTTAAATATCTGCTGTCTCTCTCTCTGTAAAACAACCAAATTCTGACAGTTCAGATTTTCGATTATGTGAACGAATTGTTTTCAGATAACTCAAACAATGTTAATAGGTAGCATTAGACAATTTCTAAAATAATCAAGACATGGATATTAGTTTTCATCACTTTTCCCCCCATTCCTGGCATTAATTTTGCCGTAGTGATTTTTTTACAATAATTAAACAGAATTGCATTAAAGAATAAAGTTGTGGATTTAAATATCAATTTCTAATCAGAATAACAGAGTAAAAAATTGACTGTGGAAAAACACAACAACAAAAGCACACATTTTTGTTCATTTAAGTTTACAAATGCATATTTCATTTTGCTGAAATACTATTTACAAGTATATTCTCAGAAAAAATTTCGAAACATTTAATTACCTAAAAATATTTCACAATATTTAGTTAACACTCTTAACATTTTCCATACCAAAGAGTTGAATAAAGAAAATGTTCATTACTCACTGTTTCTTGGTTACATTACATCAAAATAGCTGGTCATGCAAAAGAGTTTTTAAACCCATTACCATGGTAAGCACAGCTCCATACATTTGATATTGTGTCAGTCTGGAAATGACACCATGCCTCCCTAAACATTCTGTGTATTCTTTTGTCACCAAATATACACAAACTGTTTTCGTAAAATGTTAGTAAATATCCCAAAATAAAGAATCTTTATCGAATTGGATAAAATCTTGAAAGTCTAATTTCACCATTGATGAATTTAAATTATGAACTATAATTTTCCCCATGATATGCATAGCTGGTAATTCACTTTCCAAAAATACTAAACGATTATCAATATCGTACATTTTTGGTGAAAATCTCTCAAAATCACAACTAATAGAAAACCCTTTACTTCCATAAGCTCCTGTATCATCAAGTATTAGTTCCCCATCTTGGCATTTCATAATATAACACTCACCAAGGTCCATTTCATAGTCAACTCTTCTTTGCAAGTAGCTGAGGATATCAGACCACCTCCTGCATAACTTTTCACAAGTGGTCCTGGATAAATACATCAAAATATACACGTCTTCTAAAATAATAATCGGTTTCCATCCTTTTAGAGTTATGTGAAGAATTTTGTCTCGTGCTATTTTCCTGAAGAAAGAAAATTTCAATGTGGCTCACCCATTATTTTACTTTACTTTCCTGGACACAAAACACCACAACACAATACGATAGCTGCACTTGATGAACGAATTGCCATAAAGGTAAAATTTGCATTTGTGTTATCTGGAGAGTCCAAACATTTTTGCTATACCAAACTTTAAGAGTTTAAGTCACGTTTTTGGGTTAATTATCTGCTATCTCTCTCTCTGTAAAACAACCAAATTCTAACACTTCGGATTTTTGATTATGTGAATGAATTGTTCAGATAACTCGAACAATGTTAATAGGTAGCATTAGACAATTTCTAAAATAATCAATACATGGATATCAGTTTTCAACACTTTTTATCCCCCAATTACTGGCATTAATTTCACAGTAGTGATTTTTTTACAATAATTAAACAGAACTGCATTAAGGTATAAAGTTGTGGATTTAAATATCCTAAATTTAAATATCCCAAAAACCTAACTTATCTCAAAAACATTTCCCACAATTCCACAGGCAAACCAAAACACCATGTGATATCACAGAGTGACATAGGTTCCCCAGAAATTTCCAAACATATAACATCACGATTCTTATATCTAAATATCACCCACAATGTTTATGCAAACCCAGCATACCACATGATGTCCCTGACAGAAGGGGGGGGCACCCAGCGAAATTTCAAACATTCCAAAATTTATCTTATCACTATCCATCACCCATAATGCCATACACAAACCATTTATTTATCTGCAACTCATAACAATACACATCCAAGACACTGACGTTGCTTCTCCCCATTCACCCTATCCCTATTTTGTTCATAGTATCCCACCAATCACAACATGAAAATAATATCTTCCTTTTCCATTCAAAACAATAACGTCACTTATTTAAAAATAACAATTACGTCACTTATTTACAACTAATAAATACCATAACTTTTCTTCATCTGAAAACAACACACACATACATGTCACGATTCCTTATCTTATCTTGATCTTGACCTTGCCAGAAGTGCCCCACCAATCACGACATGATTCCTTATCCACTAATATATCTTCCTTTCCATTCGAAACAATAATGTCACTTATTTATAACTAACAAATTATGTCACTTATCTACATCTCATAACAACACCCACATCATGATTCCTTATCTTATCTTGATCTTGATGTTGTCAGAAGTGCACCATCAATCACGCCACGAATCCTTATCTCTAATCATCACTCATAATTCCATACGCGAACAAAACAAACAATGTGACATCACACACACACACACAGATGCTCCCCAGAAAAATTCCTAACATTCCAAACTCATGACGTCACACACACTATGACGTCATCATCTCAACACCCAATCATGTCATGATTCCTTAACTTATCTTGATCTTGATCTTGTCAGAAGTGACCGGACTACTACTTACCTGAAGCCAATCAGTTTAATCTAACACCTGTTCTTATGTTGCCTTGCTGTACAAGTTAATTATAACTTGATAATATGTTTCAGGAAAGACCATTATTTTTCAAAAATAATGGGCTTTCCACATTGTTTGGTTCATTCCCAAACTACATTCCTCAATGATCTGTCTAAGGTAATGGATCAAAACTCTTCTATCCTTGCTTTTTCTGAAACCTGCTTGTTCTTTAGACATCTCTGCCTTGATTTTAGCCTCAGTCCTATTTGGAATGATCTTTAATAGAATCTTGCTTACATAAGACATGCAAGCAAGAAATAACTATTAGTTTATAAAACTATAAACTAATAGTTTTATAGTTTTCCATTTTAATAAATTTTATGATTCACAGCAGATATTACATATCAACTAAGTAAAGAAAATTTTGAAGAAGCTAGTTTAGCAGATTCTTTGGTTGGTGTATGAAATTGCAGAAATCAAGGAATTCAGCAAATCGAGTGACATTCAATAGAGCCTTATATATGTAGTCACGTGCAGCAATGGTTAAGCAAGCTTAGATCGGAGAAAGTATTGTAATCACCAAATAGCGATTATAACGAGGAAAATGCAAGATAAATACTGAGATAGGCTTCACTTCGGCCAAGTAAATTTATTCAAATTAAGTGGATATTGAATCCAACATTATTTCTTAGCCGAATAAGAAAGTCATAGATAGAAAATCTAATCTAAGAGTTTCATGCCGAATATAGCAAGCTATAAAAGTTCGGCGAATCCAAGCGTAAGCCAACACCTGGTAGTGCAATGCTAGGGCAACTCGTAGTAAAGGTGGAGGAAGTTCCGATCACTGTTCTTAGTATTTTGCCATAATGTAAAACACAGCTCCTAGGAGCTGTATTACTGTTCTACCTTATGAGAGAAGGTCACTACCCAGACCGGTTTCGACCTTTTTGAGGTCTCATCAGTGAGTAGGTAGACCTAGATGTTATACTAAGGTTTCAATAGTCAGAGCTTATTTCTTTACTGTACGAGTTGCTAAAAGGTGCACAAATACGATTACTGAAAATAAGTGCCAACAGGCTTCACTTCAGCGAAGTGAAGAAATAATGTGGTATTCAGTACCCACTTAATTTTTCTAATCTAAGGGTTTCATGCCGAATATAGAAAACTATAAAATAAAAGTTCGGCGAGTCCAAGGGTAACACAACAAGTGTCAATGTACCACTGGTACATTGCCATGGGACATAGGGCTTGGACTCGCCGAACTTTTATTTTGTAGTTTTCTATATTCGGTTTCTATATAGTTTTCTAGTATTTCTAGTATTTCTAGTATTTCTATGGATAACTATATCCATAGAAATAAAATTCCTATGGATATCATTGTGCGTTTGTGTTTTGATGCTATCTATAATAGGGATTGTTTTATATTTTTTATAGGCGATTTAGAAGCATGCTTAACAGGAACGAATTTGCTTCCTTGCACGGTAGCAAATGTCGGCATAATGCTATACGAAAGACATTTCTTTAAAAATTGTATTGTAGTTTCTTCTTTATTTTAAAATCATGTTGGTATATTGTTCATCCCCTACCCTTACTACTTTAGGCAAGTTGTAAGGGTAGGGGATGAACAGCAAACTTAGAGGTGAAGAAACTTGAAGATAAATTAGCCGATCTCATGAAGGGGGTAGCAGAATTATTTCTCCCGGAGACTCGGATTTTTTCATCCGGCGTAGGCAAATTGGCTATGAGAACACACGAATTTACAGACAAAAAATATTGTTGGTAGTGGCGATGGGCAATAGATGGCATTGGTGGGTGGTAGTGTGTGTGTGTGTGTGTGTGTGTGTGTGTGTGTGTGTGTGTGTGTGTGTGTGTGTGTGTGTGTGTGTGTGTGTGTGTGTGTGTGTGTGTTGGGAAAATTAAGTAGTATGGAGAGAAGGTGTTTTGTGTTTGTAGGAGAATGGAATAGAGTGCCCTCCCGTCGAGTCCTTGAACTCCTAGGAGGTGTCACGTAATAATAATAATATAGTGAAGTTTTCTGTGGAGTATATGTAAGAAATATAAATTTTAAGATAGTCTAGTTTTTTTTTATTTGATTCTACGGGTGATGTCTGTGAAGGATATATGATCGTATGTCCTGTCCTTCCTCAGTTATTAGACGATCTCACAGCAGGCTAACCTGCAGGAACAAGGAATTTCATACACACCAGGAACTCAGAGAGAAGAATGAGGTGGTCTAAAGAGGAGCGAATAAGGGAACATCTGCAGTGGTCCTTAAAATCCACCTCCTTGCTGAACTCAAAGTTTTTAAGTTTATTGAGTTCCACTTTATTTTGTGTTGAGTGTGTATACATCCCTGTTGTGCTTCTCTGTAGTAACCCTGAAGCTGTGGCAGAAATATACAGACGAAATATTGGAACCATCTAACTGCTGTTTCATTCAAATATTAAATATTATTATTAACCAGTACCTAAGCCTAATACATGATTAACCACCATATTGTGGCAAGCAATTGAAACGATCATTCTATTACCCATCTCTGTGGATCTTCCACTTGTAAAAAAGGAACTCCAAGTTTACCATTATACTGAATAATATTGAATTCGATATTATTACGTATAATGTATATTTCAATATATTTCAGAATTAGAGAAACATAGAATTAAAATTTCAAATGTCTTTCAATTAGAAATAACTATTACAGAAAGAGATTCACAGCTGGTACTGTGGCGTTTGCTAATACTTCAACTGAGTGTTATCACCAGTCGAGATGTCAAAAGATGATAATGAGACAAGCTCGAAATCTTCTAAGGTTAATAATAATAAAAGAGAAAGAAACAAAACCGGCTATTCTGAAAGTTATCGGAGCACAGTAAGCAAAACACACTGAGGTGTAAGTAAAGTGTATGCAATGATGCTCTTCAAAAGAGAAGATCGTTATTTAGAGCTTGACATTGAGATTCAAGGTCACATCCAACATTCTTCTTCTTGCTGAAATTATCGTGTCATTTCTGCGCAGCTGTAGAAAAATTCATTTACTATTGATATCCAGGATTTAGCTTTTTTTTTTGCTTGCTTCTGACAAGTGCCAACTCCTTTGACCTTCTCTCCCGTCTTTATGTTCACGACGAACATGACGGGTGACACAAAGCAGTCGGCGCTCGTGAACTGGCTCCGCACATCCTTGTCAATCACGTATTCAACGAAAGTCTGCGTGTTCTCTTAACCTAATTAACTACAAAAGCCGTTTTCCCGTTGACCCCCCCCCCCCTTAACTAGCGCATTTATTCGTGCCGCAAGTAAAGGTTAACAGACGCTACGCTGGTTCAAACTTTTCTCGAGTGAGAAAGGCAAAAAAATCTTGCATAAATTATCTCTTCATTAAACTCCTGTCAGATTCGGGATGATGACCCGCATACATTGCTAACCAGCATCTAAGAAATGTCGCAATTCTTCTTACTTCACTTTTGAATAACTGGTTTCTAATTTGTTAGAATCACGAATGAAATATTACTTAGGAAAGTAGAAATAAATCATGCAATCTGCATTTAATGATTGCTGTTGGTCACAACTCATTACTACGACCCTCTAGTCACTGCATGATAATCGTAGAATTAAATAAAAATCAAATCATGCACTCCGTCTCTCCTATTACACTTCGAACGTAATAGGCCTATCTCCTCCCCAGCCCTCATGTTGGGATTATATTCGACATTTAATGATCCCAGTGTGCGTGCTACTTTCATCTGCTTTTCAGAAGGTTCCCGATTCGTATGGATGTCATTTGGCGCAACTGCTGATAGAACTCACAGAAGAGATCAGTAATACATAACAATTGATTTAGTTCCTCTGGCCATAGTGGCCTTGACTGCCGAATACTAATATATGCATGTCAATATTAAATGAATATTTTATGATCTCAAATAATCTACTCTGACGGTAACGTTTAAGGCATTCAATATGAATATGAGTAATTAGAATATTAAAATATTTTGTAGTTATTGTTACCATCTTTCTCGTGAAGGGGGGGAGAGCAGAGAACAAAAGAAAAGAAAGAAATAATTTAGATGGGAGGTATCATAAGTAACGTCTTCGGCTATTCACATGTCCAAAGTTTAAATGTATTACGTATGTCATTCTGTCCTCTGAAAATGTAAAAAGTCAGCGCAGTAAACAGAGGTTGAATCAGTCACATGGTGGAGAGGAATTTCCTATTTCGTCGTGGAATACGAGACATCTTTATAAGGGCTTGTTTTACTGATGGTTATTTATCTGCTTTCATATATGGAAGCGACAGAATTTTTCCCTACCCAGAAAAACAGACAGATCAATGGGGGAACACCTGCAATAAACAGATCGTAATGAAATTCGCGATCTTATATCACTCGGCCTGATCCCAACCACAACAACACAGTCAATCTTTGCAAAATTAACCCTCGGGAGCTCGCAGCAGTAATTTTGCAGCGTAGGTTGCAGTATATCTGAGAGATACATTCATTACTGGTATGTGCGAAAATGCAAAAAAACATAAAGAAAAAACACTGCAAATATAATACATGATGGTACAAATAAGTGGATATCGAATCCAACATTATTTCATAGCCGAATATAGAAACAAGAGTTTCGTGCCGAATATAGAAACTATAAACGTTTCGGTGGATGCAAGCATAAGCAACCTTATGGGCAACTCGTAGTAAAGGTGGAGTAAGCTCCAGATCACTTTCCCTAGTATTTCCCGTAATGTAAATCATGGAATAAAGCACATCTCACAGATGACATGTATGATAAATAAGCCTTTGGCTCTCTATTTCAGTAATACATGATGGTTTATTTATTTTTTCAGTATATTTGAACTAATATTCCAAATTATCTTCTAGACCTAGTCGACATAATGCCATTGCCATAGATGTTGCTTTTATGTCAGCATTATTTGTCAGATAAAATGTAGGCAATATTCACATCAGTAACTTTTCTACGTTGCCAGGTTTTGTTTCTAGCTACTTCGTCGAAAAGGACTAATAATGAGGCATAATAAGACATAGATAAGCCTTAAAAATGGGTTTCAGTTGTGCAGACACAATGGAACCATTCTTCCTCTGCACGTGAAACTAAGCATTTAGTGAGCTCTGCGAGTATTGTGCGCATATAATGATTTAACTCTTTCCCAGTGGCATATTTGATCTTTGTCTTTATATGCGAGGATAGTTTCGTGTCGCCTCGATTAATGGGCAACTGTTAGTTGCTCTTTAATCCTGACGCATTCGAGCTTGAAATGAATCCTTTGTAACCTCGAAAAGAAGTTCGTGACAGATCTAACCCTCCTGAATTACTGTATCCTTATACAGGAGGCTTTCATGCATGCAAAATACCTACCGAGTCATATAAATTCGCGACCTTGAAACGATTCTCAGTACTTGACCCCCCACAGAAAGAGTCGCCATGACGTTTTCGTAAGTGGATTGCAAGTTTCCATATAGATTTACGATAGCATTTTTGTACTCTTGTCTGCTGTTAAGATTAATATATGTAATGGATAGTATGCCATCTAATCTATGTATAATAATCATCTGTGCTCTAATCATATTAAGTTTCTCATCATTTTACAGTTAGTGCAACTTGTGATGTTGGACTTGGTTCAAAACAATAGCACACAGAGTAATTACCTTATCATTAGATATAGCTGATTACTATCTATGCTATTGTTAGATAATTACAGGCGTTCGTTATATTTGGGAGCAAATTTGAATCGCTGCCTACTTCGATTTAAAGTCAGTCAAGTTTATTATTATTATTATTAATGGTAGATCTCATTGATTTGGTGTTATCCAGTGAATCCTTCAATGACATGTAATGCTACTATTTTTAATTTTGCAAAGTGGACAACATAACTGTTACCCTTAAAGTTGCCAATGTGAGATGTTCGATCGTATATTTCTGTCAACTGCCTGAGTTCTAGCGGGTTTGCCTGATTATGGGATAAAATATCCTACCACCTTCGTATGATACCGGATAACCCATCTTCATTTGAAAGATCCTGATTCTTGTATCTTAGAAGGAGTTGAACCCATATCTTTCGAACCGAAGGGTTTTGTCGAATCTGATTGAACTACGAAGGCTCTCATATGCTTATCGTGGTAATTAGCGGGCGAAATTGGTGAACTTTAAGCCGGCCTGTTTCGCTTACCACTCGGCCAATCAGGGATTCGAACTCTCAGCCTCTTGGCTCCGGGTTCGCATCCCGACCAGGGCATGGATATTTGTGATTGTCATATAAACCAATTACCGTAGGTACTGCTGTGGCCTGTGTCCTGCCGTTATATGACCTCTGATGTCTTTGCGCCATAAAAATCAAATGAAAAAATTGGATTATTTTAATTTAGCTATTTATTTTCCTTGAAATTATTACTCAACGTACTTCTAATTTAAAAAAAAATAATGAATTATCTCTCCTACCTCTGCTATGAATGTCTGCTCCCCCCTCCCACACACAATATTGTGCTTATTCCATATCCTTCTGTGTATAATTAAAGGATAAAACCCAATTAAAAATACCTTAAGAGTAAATAGGACACGTGTTTTTATGTACCCTTTAAAGTTATTCACAAGTTTCAATTCTCTGCGTGCCACTGTTGACCTTGTGAATGGAACCAGCCAAGAAGAAAATTGCGGTCTTCCTTTTCTCGTTATATTCTGTGGATCCGATCTTAAAGATGCTTCTTTTTATGGAAAGAACTTGTAACAATAAAGGTGAATCAACTCGTCAGATTTTGCCATTATAGCGACGTTATTATGTAACAGAGTTTCGCAATTGTTCCGAAGAACTTGGGAAGGTCAGAATTAATGCTAAGAGCATTAATTCTGCTGTTTATATACTCTAGTTATACAACAGATGATATTTTTACTTCTTGAATAGTGCTGGTCTATAATATTAGTTCCAGCTCAGGTATAACGTATCAGTAAGCATGCGTTAAGCTTAGAATTATATTGGTAAGTTAGAATTATACTGTTTACACGCGCTCTTGGGAATGTACATCACGCGATAGGGGGGGCAAATATTGGCGTTACCAAACTAAACAGTTTTGATTAGCTCTTACAGGAATAAACATCAGCCTTGCATTCAGTGCTTTAGTCAATATATCGGAATAGTTTACTGGCTGTTGTTTGACCATATGGTTTTGGAAGTATCGCTGTGATTGCTTATAATTTGCATAAAAGTGTCCTTAAAGGGTTTGTAATATTGCTGTTAATTTCTTTATGGCAATAAAAATGTTCTCGCTACAGCAAATTGCCATAACCTCATCACTGAGAAGGCGTAGCAATAGAATGGTTTAGTAATGCAGCGAATGGGGATAAAACCATCCTCAAATGTTTTAAATTTAGTTTTGGAGTTTAAACTCATATTTAAGGGTGATCTACTGATATGGTGTGGTGAGTGATTAGGTTAACTCTGTCGAGTCAAGCAAGACTATGAGACCGACGTATCATGTATATTGACGAGGGAAAAAAATAAACTACTGCAGTTGCTAAAGCAGTGCTTCCCAAACTTATGGATGTAAAGGCCCCTTTGGAAAAATTAAAATATTTCACGGTTCCCATCGAAAAAAAAATCTTAATACAGACATATATTATTATAATATTTATTGAATTTATATTCAAGATTTTGCGTTTGTAAACTTTTTTGTGCTTCTTATCAATACCTTTGAAATGAAACTTTTATGAATAAGCATAGATTTACTAATATTCATTAAGCGCCGAAATACGCAGGAAACAAAATTTGTGAACCAACAGCAATATGTGATTTTTTCCATTAAAATATAAAAAATAACAAAAAAGAAATAATGAAAGTTAAATACGTTTCTTTTAAGACAAAAAAAAAATATCTACGTAGTGTTTAACGCCTCCGTGGCACAATCGGCTAGCGCGTTCGTCTGTTAACTAAAAGGTTAGTGGTTCAAGCCCACCCGGGGACGGTTTAGGTTTAATTTTTGTCTGCCTGGTTGGCCGAGTGGTTAGCATATCCACTTTTCAGCCAAAAGGCTGCGGGTTCGAATCCCGCCGTGGGCATGGATGTTTGTGAATATCTGTGAAAAGTACTAGTGGTGCTAGTCGGGAATAGATGGCGTTGGTGTTAGATGATGAAGGTTGGTGGAGTAGTGAGATGAGGAGTTGTAGAGTAGATTGCCCTCCCTCGATGAGTCTTTGGACTCCCTGGAGGTGTGATATAATAATAATAATAAACATTTTAAATTTGTTTTCACTATTTCACGGCTCCCTCAGCAAAACTTACGGCCCCTAAGGAGGCCGCACCCCACAGTTCGGGAAGCGCTGTGCTAGAGAAAGTCTCTGTCCTGATGATCTACCAATTAAATCATTCCTGATTTAGCAAATATCTTCTGCTGTATTTCAAATACTTTGTTGAGTCTTTCTATGAAGTCCACGTAAGACAGTATAACTATGAATGATATAGTAGCTAACATTTATTTAAACATCCAAATGTCAAGACAGTAAGTTATAATGTGCATCAGTACAGATTATACTTAATTTTTCTTTTTCTTTCTTTTTTTAAAAAGATTTCTAGGTGATCCTGCTGTAAGAAGTATGTCACTCCTGCAGTTCCTTCTCTTTGCTATATTTGCACTATCAAAGGTTGTGGTTAAAGAAATGAACGATTTTGAGAACGAATACAGTGTCAACGAATCATTTCCTAGTGCTAATAATGATATAATAGAACCGGTGTTCGAAGGAAACCATCAAATACTTGCCATCACCCACCAAGAAGAATCGGCATTTGAACCAAATACTTCGTTCCAGCCAATTCACGCAAATCACACGCTTGCTAAGAGTTTCCAACCCGTTTTTCCTAATCCAAAAAGGAAAGGTAACAAACCATCTCCTTCACCTGAAGGGAGCCTTAACATGTCATCAAAAGTTGAATACTGGGGAGCAGTTACATTACCGAACAAAGCAACTGCTGGAGGATCCTTTCAGAAAATGTTTAGCTCCGATAAATTCACGGGAAAACATCACACCTCGAAGAAAAGTTTATCTAATGAAGATCAGCATTCTAGTCATTCTGCTGTCCCTGAAATCCGACGACCTTCAGACCATGATTACTTGCATGACAGCTCAACTACAACGTCGAGCTTTCCAGCGCACACAAGTTCTGCGTCCAGGTTTCCGCCACACCATTATGGATATCCCGGTGAATTCTATCCCCATTCATCCTACGTCACCTACAGCAGTTATGATCCTACAGTGAACCATCCTTGGATGACGCTGGAAAGCAAAAATGCTCTTAAATATAGAAAGAAAAAGCCAGGTAAAATGTCTCCTATGGCTGGTGGTAGACCATCTCCTGGTGATTTTCCGATGCCAGTTCCTGCTCCTGTTCCTGTTCCTGGTCCAAGTGGTATGTGCACAAAGAGTGACACAGATCTTATCGAGAGAGGTTTAATGTTTCTCCCCTTGATAGTGCTAGTAGGTCTTCTGCCTCTGGCAGGTCTTATTCTTCCTCAGCTACTGCAAGCGCTCTTCCCGATGAAGCCGCCACCTCCATCTCCAAAAGAAAGAAAGAAAGGCGAAAACAGTGAACGAGCTTTAGAAGATTCTACCTTTATCTTTAACGCTGTGATGAGTGCATTGAGTGGACTTGAAGACCGTCTCTTAGGTGACAAAAGAAGCTAAACAGAGCAAGTTTCTTACATAATTTCTTGCATTTTCTTCATTCAAAAGAGTTTGTGAGTATCTTCTGTTTTGTTTTTTTATTAGAACTAAGACTTCTTTTTTCTTCAAAGATACAAAAAGCATAATAAAGATCTCACAATCTTGTGTTATTCGTGCAAACCAAAGTCAAAAATGAGGATTGTTGAATAGGACTGTAAACAGCTTCATGAATGCAAGTGTACATAAATGTAATTATATTTTGTACAACCTAATGAATCATTTAATAATTTCTTCCAATTATTTAACTGCAAACATGTGCTAATATTATGTTCTGATTTCGCTATTATTTCGCAAAATGCATAGACTTCTATTAGATTTGTCTTGTCTGTCGGTACTCAGAGTATCCCTAGATTCTGAATGATGTCGTTTGAAATTTTGTTTTATAATCCTAATATATTTGGTCCACTTTTTTTTATTTCAGTTGAACTGTTTGCTGTGAAGAGTACAAAAGGAAAAATATTTCATCAAATTCTTTCTCTTATGTGATTCCAGTTTGAGATAGTAACTTTGCATTGCAATTGAGGTTTAGTCTCCTAAGTACTTACATTTATTGGATTTTATTAGTTGGTATTTCCAATGAAATGATTTCATGTGTGTGTGTGTGTGTTTCCCACTGCAATTTGCTGAATAACTTTCATTTACTAAGTGTTCACCTGCATGTAACCTAAGTCATACCATATTTTCAATTATTGTTTCTGACTCTGTTTGATCTTTCTACATTCAAATAGAAAAAGCGATCTTCTATGTCTTCATTTGTTAATAATATTTGTATTCAAGCATTTACTTCATGTCTTATCTATTCCACATACATTCTCTTTCCCCTCTCACACGTCACACATACGTCATAAATTGATACGGCTTCAGTAAAACGACCCTTTTCAACCATCAATGTTTTGGTCCACAGGGGAATCTCGGAGTTGTATCCACTACTGTCTACTGCTGGAACGTGTCACCTAGTCACAGTTCTTATTGTGAGTTTCTTACACGAGAATTAAACAGGGAATTATATTTTATTATTTCCTCTAGTACTGTATAATTATTTAGGGTTAGAAGAGCTTAATTAAGTCTATGCTATTAAAATGTTAACAAGTTAAAAAAGGACAAAGTGTCAAGACTACCCATAAAATTCTTTACAATATACAAATAAAAGATACGATTTATGAGTCTGATGTGACCAGCAGATAACAAATCGGGATTATTTACTATTGATTTTATGTTATATTCCTACAAAGGAAATGTAGGAATATCCTTCGGTATTTTAATAATGAATTATTGAATTTATCATAATATTAATAACTTTTATAATAGTTATTAACATTATTATAAATTCAATAATGCACAGTGATTCCTATATACACGATTATTTTTCTGTAGTGCGTAGCATTACAGACTGAAATTTTGACAGCAAATGAAAAGCGTTTTGCATCACACATTTCTAAAATGAAAGATATATCATTCTTCTAATTAAAGAAGGTTTCAAATTTATAAAATTGATTTTATTTATGATTCTGTGTTGTTTTAACGACCATAGGTGAACATTCATCTTTCCACATCCGAGTGCCCATTGCCAGTATTCGACGTCCAACCAGCTGAAATGATCTTTTCCCTGACGAACATTGACTACATCCAATAAACCGAGACCTCCATCCATTACAAGATCTTCAAGTTGCAGTTAGCTTCTTCTTACGAAAGACGTTGGAAAAATTCGTATAGATTTTTCACAACAAAGAAGCAAGTCTACTGATGTGACTGAATTAACACGTTTTTTGTTTAATATTTAGGTGAATTAATTAATGTATTTCTGCATATATTGTACATTACGAGTCTGTGTGCCAGTAGTGACGTATGATATGACGTAATAAATAATAAATTGTTCTTTTTGATTTGATTATAAAACGTATTAACAGAATTCACAAATAAAAACATTTTCATCTGAATTTACATAAACATATATTATACACATATACACAAAATTATTTGTAATGTATTTACTAAAATAAAGAGCCAAAAGGCTTCACTTCGGCGATGCAAAATTTATAAAAATCAAGTGGATATTAAATCCAACATCATGTTAAATCATCAACAAGTGAAACGTTATCAAAATGGACCAATAGGAGGTGAATATACGGGCGCTTATGAGCGTTCGTGCTTCCTATTAGGTTCGGCTAGGGCAACTCGTAGTATGGGGGCGAGTGTATTCTCGCAAGCTCTCTGGTCAATTTTCGCACGAAACTTTTATAGTTTTCTGTATTCGGCTTTGACATGATATCGGATTTAATATCCACTTAATTGATGTATTGTAATTTGTAATGTATATAATTTTTTTCCATTAGGATATTCAAATGCTGCATGACTCGGCATAAAGAAACGACACAGTTTTATATGCGGTTCTCTGAAATTCGATCGAATTCTGCAATTATCATTCTACATATTAATAGCACAGATAAATAGAATGCAAAAAAAGTAGAAAAATAGAAAACTCCGAGTTTTCGCAATGGTGGTTTAGAATGACTAACATAACTAAGGCCAGATTTGAGTAACTACAAATATGCAAATTAAACCTACTCTTATCAGATCTTGTCTCCTGCGATAATTTAGATAAAAATATTCAATTAATAGACATTAATTTTATTCAGTGGCTACTAAAATCCGAAATGGGTTTCAAAACTGATGCTAATTTGAGTTTGATGATAACTTATCAGCCCGTCTAAACAACTTACGTCTCGCGATGTTTGTTCTATGTTTCGGTTGCATTATTCGATGGTGTGACCCAAATTATGAGGTGTGGAAGAAACCATCAATATGAATTTAGCAGAAGCTTTACATTTCTCGCTTTTGGTTTCACTAACGTATAGTTAACCTGTTCGAACATACTTTTAATTCAACTGTTAGTTATCATGATATTTACTCGTATTAACAGCCATCTGTCCATGATTAGGACTGTTTTATTCATCTACATTGTGACGAAACATAATTTTGGCAACGTTTAGTTTTTTTTTCCATTGGTAGCATAGATAGGTATAGTACGCCCACACTTTGTAGAGATTCGCTTGGCTTTCTGCCAAGAATAGTCGATTCATGCTGAAGGGGAGAAAGAAATGAAAGATGTACGAATTGGTCTCCAACATACGAAATCACGTGCTTTCTTGTCTGCGCTGTACTAGTTTAAAAACTACAATGTTCGTAAAAGAAAAGCTAAACGTTTTGTTCTGTAATAATAAACAAACTCACCCGAGAAGACGGATTGATTACCCTATTATCGGAATGGATTCTCCTTTTGTGACATGCGCAGAAGTGTCTCGTGTGGGTGTACTATAGGTTAAGGAATACATTATCCAAGAACTCTGGCCTAAGGATCAAAGAAGGATTTTTTTAACCGCTTCAGGTATTCTTCAGGATAGTTCCAAACCAACTATGATATTACCTAAATAACGACAATTGGTTATCCTTTTATTATTCCAGAAATGATTTAGGAATCATAAAGACACTTTTCAGCATACAACGTTGTCTGTTCTGAAAAAGTAATGCTATAAAGCAACGCCATCTGCAGGCAAACATTGTGAAGAATTAAATTATAATAGAACAATTACTGCATTAAGTTTAGTAGAGTGTTGAGTACTGAAATACGCTTGTGAAGAATGATCTCCTTGAAGACCGCAGCATAGAAGAATAATAAAACTTGGCAAGAGAAAAGTTCTGAGCATTGATTCGCCAAGATCATCGCTGTTTTTTTGTTTAGTATGCAAATATGTTAAGGAAAGGGAGTCGCCATAATACACTAAGCGATGCGACCTTTTACAAATAGGAAAGATTTTGGAACTCATGAAAATAGCAAGCAACGCATTTCAAGAACACGAAATTTAAATATTTATGTTTTTAAAGTGAGGATCGCAATTTCATGCATCCGCTAGCGATCCATCTTTTCTTTAAAATAGGAAAATGTTAGGAAAAATGCACCACGAAATTTAAATTTAGTTTTACAAATGAAGGTGCTTTTTCAGAGGTAACCAGATTGCTACCTTTTATGATCTCTCTCTCCAATATTGCATTATGTTTTATGCATTACTTCATTTCCCTACAGCCTGGCCTACAGAGATTGCCAAAGTGTTATCATATTCTCTCTGTGCAACCTTATTTGTTGTTAAAAGCAATTCGCTTCTGCACTTGCATAGAATGATTTATCGATTATATATAATTTCAACAAATTATCTCTCAGATAATTCCTCGATACCTGCTTGGTTCACCGTATATTTCAAAACAACAACTGCTACCGAAAACTGTGCCAGAATCTCTGAAAATGAATCATAAGTAACGTGAATGAATTTTTTTTTCACGACATTAGCGAGTCTTAGAGAACCATTCTTCTCCTATCAGTAAACCCGGAAGCATTTTCTTTTCTGATTAAAAAGAAAAGTTGAACGTCAAACGTAATCACTCGCTAGAAGTGTAAAATTTCTTCAGTTTATCTTTCCCGACAGAAACGATGACTTTTCCTATCAGCCAATCACTGAGATGCCCTCGGAGATTTATATATGCATCACCTGCAGCTTGATAACTCGTATACGACTAGGTTCACAAGCAGTCAAAAGTCACCCGTTATCGCTTTGCTGTCTGATATGATCGAGTAGCATATTGTAAGCGAGTCGAAACTGACTGGTAGTCAAAGTGTTGTTTGGTTTGCTTTTCTGCAATAAAGGATTCCAAAAATTTCGAAGTTGCCCAGTGAAAATTTTGCGCAATAAACGGTTATGCAATTGAGAATCAGTTTTAGATCATATGCATTTTTTTTTCAAAGCTCTGGCAATTATTTCTTATAAAAATGAAGAAAAAGAAATATCTAAGTTTGATTGTGATGTAGCGTTTCTTGCTTTTCTAAATTAGATTGTTCACTTTCTTAGCACTTCAATGAGCAACCACGAAACTGCGACTCAAAATCGCCTTTTATAACAGGAATTGAAAACAAAAGTGTAAATATATTAAGTGATGGAAGTCGAATTGTGTTTTCATTGTTGATGTCTTTTATGCTACGTCATCTGTAAAAAACCGAGATACTGTGGATGCAGGAAGTTGGCTTCAGTTCAGAAACTAGTTTATTATTTTTAATAGCCATTGATGTTGTTTTTGTTCCTGTCATGGTATTACTTGACCTTCAAAGAAGAATAATGTCTGCCAAGTTTTCGCTGTTATACTGCAGCCAAACCTCTGCTCCCCGGTACTTGGCAAAGTTCTTTTACATATCAGATGTCTTTGATGAGATATCGCTTATTTTTTAGATGAAGTAATGAAATAGTCGAGAAATAAATTGTCAAAATCAGTTCAGTGACGTGAGCCGCAACTGTGCCTAAGGCATTCTTCTCTCTTACAACTCGTCCATTAAGATCCAACTGTGCAGAGATTACCAGTGGACCTTAATCATCTTAAGAAACAATTATATTCCAAAGTCCGTCGAAAAGTTTAAAATGAATGATGCTCCCTGTCAGTGGCGCACCCAGGGGGGGGGGGGGCAAGGAGCCCTTTCCCCAAAAATGGAAAAAATCAATGGAAAATTTTTCAAAAATCTTTTCCTAATTAAAATTCTTTTTTTTTTTATTTATGTTGTGTTGTGTCTTCTATTTCTATAGTACTAATTAGCGGTCACATAAGGTGGGAATACCATCTGGCCCTCGGGAATCACGGCCACTGTGAATACAAGGCGAATGAAGTAGTGCTCGGGAGTATCAAGCGCTACTTCGTTTGCCCGAGCAGGGCCAGAGGAGATCATGGGTTTCATGTATTGGCGATCATTGAAGATGCTCAGTCATAGCTCGTATGCAATGCGTAGTGTGTATTCTCAAATCGTCTACTCAACTCGCCCCCTAGTTACTAGTTGCTAGCTATTTTTACAAATAGCTAGCAACTAGTAATCCCCAGTTCTTCGCAATACACCGTATATAACAACCATCGCCAACCAATATAGATTTAGCATATTTGTGAGTAAAATCAAAAATCAAAACAGGTGCTAAATGTTTATAAAATGATGAAAGCCGAGGCTTTCATTCTTTAGTCACAAGTACCCATTTTTAGAACTACACATCAATATATTTTATTTTATTTTATTTTTTAAAAAAGGTGCCGAAACAGTTTTGATACAAGGCCGCGCTAAAGTAGAATATTACAATATCATTTTATAGATTACAAAGCTCTGTTGCATGCATTTACTGCTACTCAGGAGTTTGTTCAATGCCAGGCGAGTTCAGAAGCACTTATTGACTGGTACGCATTCGCCGTCTTTATTTCGATACAAATTTGGCTTGCATTGACATCCGGGAGTGCATGGCAGTTTACAGATGTTGTAAGGAGAACGCCAGTTCTCGCAGGTTTTGGGACACGATGCGCACCTGCTGAATTCTTCTCCCTCTTTGCAACCTAATCAAGGAATAAGAAATAATTATTAGCACCAAAATAAATAATTAAAACTAATTGATGATTCATGTAATATTGTACTGATTCTTCTTTTAAAATTTATTCACAGTACATGTCTTTTGTGTTGTTTCTCGTAACCTCTACGATGCTACATCGAAAACAAAACAGTTATAGATTTGGTTTTATTCTCCGAGGATAGAAACTTTTTCTAGACCTTTTGTTAATAAATAAAGTTTTTTTTTTCCCAGCAGAAAACGCTGGTTTTCAACCCAACAAGTTCAAAAATTGACTGCAGAAATCCTATTATAAAGTAAAGTTGCCATGAAATTATATTCTTGGTTTCATCCTTTATCCAAGTGTAAGCAAATAAAGTTTGCGCGTTAAGTCACTTCGCAACTGCGTTACTTGTATATATAGAGGCTAATGACTTAACATCAATTGCCTTAATATCCCATAATGCGAAGCACACAATCTTTATAATGCTATGCATTATGGAAAGGGCCATTGCCCAGACCGGTTTCGACCTTTAATGAGGTATCATTCATTTAGTAACAGAAAGATTACCAAAACAAACCTTAAAGTACAAGTCACTAGGAAAAAGAAAACCAGGACGTCCTCTTAAACGATTCAACAATGACGTCTAAGGCCAGAACAGGCCATGCTAGGCCTAAATCCTTGAAACGCATGATGATCAGTGGAATCTAGACCCAGAAGAGATACCAAGGTTGAAGTAATGCAGAAATCATATATTACCCATACACCACATATACCAGTCTCCCACTGATGGGATCTCAATAAAGGTAGAAACCGGAAAATAAATAAATAAATAAATAAATACGCATAGTAAATTAAAATAAATGTAAAAAGGTCTCTGAAACTTTAAAATATGTTGAAAGAAATCGATAGCTTATGGGTATAGTTCGCCCACCGATTTGAGGTCCCTCGACACTTCTGCGCATGTCAGAAAAAGGAGAATCCATTCCGATAATAGGGTAATCAGTCTGTCTTCTGGGATGTAATAATAAACAAACTGAGTTTGTTTATTATTACAAGTCGGAAAATTTAGCTTTTCTTTTACGAACATTGCTGTTTTTAAAGTGTAACTATTTTGCTTGTATAACAGTTGGAAAAATGTACGTAGAGTGTTAATACGTGCAAATACTGCGTTCTACATAAAACAATGTCACTTCGCTCCATGATAAGTTTCCTTTTATTCTAGGACTTTTCAAAACAAAATCCGATATCATGAATTATTTTCCTTAAAGTTTTTCTTTTCCAAGGAAAATTAATTTTTTCTTTAAGCACAGGAATCAATTTCGGAACAGTTGGCACTCTTTTCTCGACCACGTAAAATTCGTGAATAGCTCTTCTTATAACGTCTACATCAAAATCATTCAAAGCTATGTTTTCGATGGATTTCTTTCTCTGACGCTTTTTTTTAGGAGATTTAAATTTTGGCTTACCTTCACCTTTTGATTCCCTACGAATTCTTTTAACAGTCGACCCCAATACGCCCGCAATATTGCACTTGCATTTTATGACTTGAGAAAGGGGAACAAGAAGACGGCCTTTTGACGATTCTTTTTCGCAGAATGTCAGCACATTATTCAATATTCTTTCGCAAGAGCTACTGAAACGTGTAACAATAGAACTTGTTGACTGTACTGGATCCATCATACAAATTAATAATAAAAAAATAATGCAAAAAGAGAACAACAAAAATCAAGCTAGTACTAGTACAGCGACAGACAAGAAAGCACGTGATTTCGCATGTTGGCGACCAATTCGTCCATCCTTCATTTCTTTCTCCCCTTCAGCATGAATCGACTATTCTTGGCACCAAGCCAAGAATAGATCTAGAAAAGGTGGGTGAACTATATTATATTTTCATCAACTCTAGACTATTTTCCAATTTTCTTAAAGTTTAAAAAGCAAACTACTTTTTACCTACTTTGTAAAAAAAAAATTAAAAAATATATTATTTAATATCGTTTTATTTCATTGATAACATTTGTCTACGAATTCATATTCATAAATTTGTATCATATAACTATGTATCTAAGGAAGATATTAGTAGCTGACATATCAATGCTAATTTGTATAAGTGTTTTGTAATCTTCCATAGTAATGAATCTAAATTATTATTTTCCATTTGAAATATTTCTTTTGATTTTCAGTTTCATTATTAAACGTATGCTTAAAGATTTATGTTCAGAAGATTAAAGCACAAAGCTAACTTTGAACATTTAACGTTGCACGAGATGCAAATTTCATAGGGGTCACGCGCTGGAAACAATTTAGTAAAAGACAGCAGAGCATGCGCAATTAGAACGATTAACTTCAGTGAGGGGTA
Organism: Typopeltis vanoorti; assembly: GCF_054136105.1. Lineage (NCBI taxonomy): Eukaryota > Metazoa > Arthropoda > Arachnida > Uropygi > Thelyphonidae > Typopeltis > Typopeltis vanoorti. The sequence continues at coordinate 18,481,829 of NC_143555.1, read as the reverse complement.
AGAAGAATGAAAATATCGAAATAGACGGTAACACTTCTTTGATGTGCGTGGTAATTTTCAGAGATTAGTGACACATTTCAAAGCAGAAATTTAACAAAACTTGGGTGAGTAAGGAAGTTAGGCTAGTTAATTCAGTCTGTAATACTGACGTATAGTAGAACGGAATATTGCAGCTACCGAACAATCTACCATTTGCAATGAAAGTAAGGGAGAAAATAATACTAGTGACATCTTTCAGGTAATGTATTTTATGTAATAGCTATTTATCGAATTAATTCTTCCACGAGATTTCATACCTTATCTAAGACTCGTGTATAACATAATATAAACTTCCAAAAAATGTTATTGAACATTCTAGTTGCTAACTAAATTACGTTCTAACGTTGAAAGTGAAGTTCATTTATTCCGTAATTAAACTGACGATATTTCTCTTGGTGATGTTACGTCCTTAATTACTTACCGGACTGTTCCTTATTATGCTGGCTTGCAATTTGATCATTTAAATTGAAATGTTTGCGGTGAGAAGCTTGCGCTAAGTACCATGATGATAATTAGTAGAACAGCGAAATTCTCCTGAGCAATTCATATTTAACTGTGAATAAACAGACTGATGAAAGGTCGTATGTTTGCAGTTAGTTTCTGTAGATATTAAAGACGGATTCCTAGAAACATATCCGTATTAAAGTATAATCAGTCACTAATAAATCATTAAGTAAATTTGTCAAGCGCTTTTTTATCAGTGCAAATCTATAATGCACTGATAGGTATGATGTAAAGTAATGAATCGCTAAGCACATTTACCAGGTCTGCTTGCGCTACCAGAAAACTCGGACACGTTCCCTTGTTGCTAGATAAGTATGCCCTTCAAAGGCTGCTACACATAAATTGTGCAAGATTTTAATCTGTCGATTTGTAGGAGCTGCTTTTGACGGACTTGTTTATGCACAAAGTGCTACGTGTTTCTGCAGAAGAATCTAAACTACTTTGCCCATCAACCTCGATAAATGTAGCTCAATATGATTTTGCACAAATTCGCAATTGATACTCTTCCGTTGTAAAGATAAAGTAACGAAGAGGTACTTTGTATTTTGAAGAGATTCTTCTCACGTGTTTGGATAACACGTATACACTGTGTTTTATCCAAACACAGTGTATACGTGTTTGGATAAAATATCAAAATTATGGTAAAAATTTAAAAAAAAAAATTTAACATGAAAAAATATTGTTTATTATCGATAAAATTATATAGTTTAGTATAATTCAAAATTACTTTAAAATAAAATCCATTCCTTTAATTGTAATTTAAGGAATGGATTTAAAATTCTTGGACATTACAATTAAATCCTTTAATTGTAATTTGTAAATCCAAATATTTAAAGAGACGGAGTAAACACGATAAGCACTATGAACACTCTACTACTGGCGCAAACTACATATAAACAACAGTGGAACTGCGCTACGTAAAGTGCCACACTACGTTAATAGCTCTCATCTCACTATGACGTGTATATATGCTTGTGCGCGTAGCAAGATGACACTGTGGTAAACACAGTACTGATAGCGTCCTTCGCTCTCCTAAGTGCTACAAGATGGATTTTTTTTTTATTATTTTTTATCCAAAATAAGAGAATTGTATAGGATTGTTGATAACAAAATTAAATATTATAGCAGACAAGACCAGGGGCGACTCGCCCCTGGTCCTGTTTGCTCTGGTACCCAGTACCGTTTGCTCTATGATTGTAAAGATCCGCTTTCGAATTTGGTTTTCTTTATGTTGAAGGTGTTTTTATAAACATTTCTGTACTGAAAATGAGTTAGTCTCATAGGATGGTATCATAGTTCTGCCTCCCGGAAACTTGTATTTTTCATTCCGAAAAATAAGGAGATTGACGCTAACGATGAGCATAATATGGTGGCTTCTTCGGCCATAATTCCAATAACAATCACTTAAAGAAGCACCTCCCGACTTATTTGCATTCTATTTTACAGATTGTCATAACCTTGCAAAGTCAAGGTTATCAACATTTCCAGCTCTCCTGTTGCAACTAACTTGCTTCAGGTAACTTATAGTTTTATCGGCATAGCGTTCTGTGCACTGATCATTATTATTTGAAATTTAAGAAATATTTGTAAGCCACAGTCAGTGCAGGCTCGAGGGTTTGTGCCCCCCCCCCCCCAGGCCAGTTTTATCCACGCATTGTAAGAGAAGACATGCTTAATAAAATTCTTTATTGTTAAAAGCAGTTTATAGTTATTGCCTCCAAAAAAGTGCGTATAGAGCACTTGAGGGGGGGGGGGGCACTGCTCGTGCCACAACGCTTCGACTATCTGGTCCTCCTTAATACTATTTTTTTACGATGTTGGCGCCCAAAAGCCATTGCGCTCCTAGGCAGGTTCCTCTTGTGCCCAAGCCTAGAGTCGGCCCTGGTTAATAATAATTAAAAACGAATCAAGATGACTTACGATTCAATTGTCAAACTACCCACTGGTCCCAAATGACTTTGCGAGCCAAGAACAGTTCGCTATCCATTGTTCGGAAACTATGCTAATGCACTATTATTAGCATAATTGATAAGATCTTATAAATCATGCGGAAAATATAAAAATAAATTCGATTGCTATATATCATTAACTAATGCAAATGTTAAATGTGAGCATGTAAATATGCTAGGGAAAAGTAATTGCAAACTACAAAATTTCCTCCTACGTAATTTAGTTCGTCTATTAAAATACGGAATACTGCATGCAATTTCGGCTTAATCTCATGTATATACATGGGAAAGATTTAATGGACTTGCGAATATTTGCTAACCACAACAAAAAATATTTGAACGCTGTAACTGCTGCATTTCTCAAATTAGTTATCTTTTGCTGTACAGATGGGATTCCACTCATCGTTTACGATGGCACGCTATTTGAATGCATCAATTCGTGCTCTGCACGCCAAGTTACCTTAAAAGAACAACTGTTAGCGCGTTAATCGTCGAGTATTTATCTAGTTTACCCTCACGCAAAGTGCATGTTCCCATAATCACCACGCCACAGTAAACGAGACATTAAGAAAGCACTTAAAGTAGTCGCTGCAAACATCCGAAATCTGTTTACGAGAATACGTTCAGTATTTCGCTTTAATTAACTGCTTTATTTTCCATCTTGCTGACTTAAGTCCAAGAGATGAAACCATCTTAAACAATAAAGATGACGCATATCTGAAGCAATGGAAGAAGAATCCAAGTGCCGCTAATGCTCAGCTAATATCCACTTGCACGACATGATGACGTAATGCAAAAATGCATCAAAAGTGTCAAGTTATTTATCGATTACTTAACGTAGGGTTCCCGGCTTCGCAGCCACCATACATTATTCTCCAGAGAAAGATGATTCAGATGGATACTACAAGAATAACAAACATGTTTGTCTTTTTTCCAAAACATATTAAACTTAAGATAAAAAGTATCCTCTATATTTTTAATACTTCCAGAATTAAAAACTATTGCCTTAAAAGCAATGTGATTCTAATTCATGACTTTACAATTATCATAACATACTCTGATAAATGGATCTTATTGAAATTTGGAATCGGTATTTAAAGCATGGAGAGCTATCAGTTTTATAATAAATCAACCGTAGCAAAACCTGTCGATGATTTTTATGAAAATATGCATTTACAGATGGTTGTAAATATATACAATTCTATACCAGTCGTTCTTATTAATTCGATTGCTGTTTTCGTGATACAGATGTGAACCGTATCATATAGAATAGCGGAAAAGATAAAGATTATTTGTCATTAAGGTCACCTCAAGTCACTTGCCTTTCTTCTAATCACTGTACCAACTTGTCAGCCGACCGCAACCCGGCGTGGGTAAGGTGGGGTGTCACAGACCCCAAACATATAGAAAGAAATCACTATGACACTGCCACCTTACTAACGCCGGTTAAGTTTATTAACAATTCACGTGAGCGCCAGGAAACAAAGCAAGAACTGAAGTATTCTGACTAACATCCGTAATGAATAATTTAAATATCAAAATTAGGAAAGTGTGACTTCTAAGGATTGAAAATACATTCGAAACAGTTTCAAATCAATCATTTTAATAAAGGCTTTGCAGTTTTCAGATTATCCGATGTCATTCGTTGTCACAACAATTATTTAGTACAACTTTTTTCAAATTTTGAATTAAGTCGTTACGATATTCTACATGGTGATTTTCATTAAATTCCACTCAGCTGCGCCTTTATTGCAATCATTTTGAATCACTTGGCCACATATTGTGATTCGATTGCAACGAAAACTAAACGTTATGGACATGCTGTTGTATATCGTAGATATTAAATTTTATTATACTTCACCCAACCAGAGCAAAGTTATCGCAAAATAGACTTTCGACACGTTTTGCTCCTATAAGCGAGATATCTGCTTTAAGCAAGATTGAAGATACATCAGCTGATTTTTGTAAGGATTCGAGATATCAGAGTCCATCCAATCAGTTAAGGAATAATTGAATGCTGCCAAGAAAAATAGACCACACTGCAGTTATACGCATATGATGAACGTTAGATTAGAGGGTACTCATGTTTGTTTACATACGATAAGTTTGAAATTGTCCAAAGTTGACTTTTTCAAGTGTTCATATTTCGTTGTTTATTTCAATTCGAGAGCTATTGCGATGCGTGTCGTAAATTTGCGTTATCTCCCCCCCCCCCAAAAAAAAAAAAAACATATTCGACTGGAGTTGCGGTACTTTTGTGAAAATCTCGCAGGTGTATCAGAAAGCATCGCGTTCGTAACTTGGTTTTTAGCTCATACATTTGGTTCTGATTTTCCTCCTGTGAATGATAATATTAAAACCAAAATTAAAACTATTCGATAAATTTAAACTGAGATCCTATTTACAAAATTTTAAATTCCTTCTATCAAGTTCCTAACTCTTATTAATTTAAATAATTCCGTACAGCAAAAGCAGTTAGCTGTACATACACAAAACTAAATACATTTTTGTATCTTTAAAGCAAAAAAAAAAAAAGTTTTATTAAGTACGGAGGCAAATTATATTTAAAGTTAATATTTTAGACAGGTTAAAATATTTTGTAAATGCAAAAAAACAAAGCATATATAACAAACGTTTATCATATTGTTCCATGACTAGTGAGCTCAGATAACGCCAAAGGATATTTTTTTAAAAAACAAAGTACTAAAAATAACATCTATCATACGGTAATGTCAGTTGCTATGGTTATTCTGCCACTCGATTCCAATCCCGCCCATTGACCCCTCCCCCAAATCCTTCAAATTGCGTCATCCAAAAAGAAAGTCCTCTACAGTTTATTGGTATCCTGCACTTGTCAGTATATCAGTATACTGTTCTCAGACTGATAAAGAAAACCAGGATTATCTCTATCAAGATGTAAATGTGTCGTCTTATAATTATGTGAAGGTATTAGTTGGGAGACTCTTGTGCTGCGCTATTTTATATAAGACGTTTTGAATCTTTTATGAATAAGGGCGTTTTCAGAGGGCTATTTTATTCTATGCATACTGACATTTCAAGTTCGTCTTTGTCCAAGAGTTGGGAATATAAGTCCATTTTATGTTTCTTAATAGCTCTGCATGCCATGGTCAAGGGAACGAACGGAGAAAGGATTTCAAAATTTTCGTGAGTTGTAGTACAATCCTTGAAATTGTCGTTATGCGATTCTACAAAAAGTGTTGGTTTTAACTTCATTTTAATATTTGTTTTGCATAATAATGTAAAGCGGATGTTGTCAGATTACTTTGCTCAATTCAAATAATAACTGGGGTGGGGTGGGGGGAGAGAACTCGTCTAATAACAACGTTTTGCTGACTATTGATATTTAAGTGTGCTTCGCAAAATTCCTAAGAAGTCATCGTCAACTTACCCCATTGTGTCTATCATCTGTGCACATGTACTAATCTGAGATTAGTGTTAAAATATATCAAAACCCAAAATCATAGGACAAAAAAAAAAAAAGTGGAGTAATTATGAAAATCATTATTTTGAGATGCTCGATTCATGTTCGTGCTTTATAACATGCTACTAAATTTTTATTAAAATTCAACAAATTTGACGAATTTCTAGTTCTCAATCGGTTTCTAGTAATTCCCTTATCAAACTGACTTCATTTCAGTGGAGCTGTTTCGCGTATGTTTCAATAGTGCATTATTTTCCTTCTTTCTATCAACTGAAGGTAAGTTCAGTTGGCTTCATACGGAGTATTTCCTTAACGAGAAACAATAAAACCGTCCATAAAGACACGAGCAACTTACATAATACGCTGGCCTCGACTAATGGTGTAAATACAAAACACTGAAACCCTATCTTTCTTATTTTTCATTTAAAAAAAAGCATTTGCTGAATGATAGCAGAAATATTATTAGAAATATAAATCTCCAGTGAATCCAGGATATGTAGACAAATTCGCAATGTTACTAACGTGAATGATGTTCCGATGAGCGCAAAATAATTCACCTTCATATTTTTCATATCTATTCGTTTAACGTTCGTCTGCAGATACATTTTCGAGTAGTCCTTCAGATCTCTTCACTGTTTCTGAAAGTAAAATGCAAGGAAAGTATTTGCTTCGACTTGCAATTTATTCAGGTACGCGAGAAGATCTTGCACAGATCTATTTAGGCTTCCACCCAAACAACCAGAAGGATACAACATTTCAAAAATTACGATCTTTATATTCATGTAACTTCAGTGGTATCCAAATGTTATATCGATTTTGATGGACAGTTCGCATCCATGTAATTATTGACACGTAAACAAACACGCTAAGACCGGTTCGATGGTTAAGTAAGGTGTTGGCGCAGCACAACCCCCACCTATTCGCATAAAGCTTTCCCAGACAAAAACATTTGCCATTTCTGTGAACGAAGTGTCGAATGGATATTGTAAATGACGCAATGGCTTTTTGAAAAATTATCTTAAGAAAGTTGTGGATTCTGATAAGCCCTTACATTATCTGTGAACAGCAGTTTTCTCTGTTGGGGAATGATGGGGCTTTGGTTTAAATAAATATGACTACGGAAATATCTTACCTGGAGAGAGGTAAGGCTGAGCGACAACACTCACTGCCAAGACCGCCACGATTAAGAAAACGGAAAGGCGCATTTTCTTCTTAGCGCTTCGATGTGCTGTATTAATTGGCGCGACACGACTTGTCCCCTGTAGATCAGAAACCCAAATTTCCGAGTTCAGCTGTTTTCTTATCTTAAATATATAATGCACTGACGAGATAAGGATAACATGCGCTTCCCGGATGCACTGTCGAAGGATGTGAGACTGGCTTTATGATAGCGCTTTCTTATTCAACTTCTTGGAATTTCAATCGACCTTTACATTATAAGAGGAAGAAAAACAATAGAAATCGGATGAGTGAGTGACGCACGATACTTATCTTCCTTGTGGACATATAGGTGCTTAGCGAAAGATAAACCAAGGACATTGCGATTCAAATGACAGAAAGGGAGGATCTTCTGCTGTCTACCAGTTCACAAGAAAAAGGGAGCTGCATCCTTCCTTGAAGTGCATTGTCTTCAAGGATAAAAGTGACACGTGTACGTGCTGAATGATAAAAAGACATTAATTCAAGCATACATTTGTGTAATGATACTTTTTGTAACCATTAATAATTATTCTCTCGCAAGTTAAGAATTAAATAGCAAGTACTATAATTTTCCCTTTTCACTACAGTCATTTTCAAAATTGGAACAAATTCGTACATTAAGAAACTGAGTATGTGAATCGTATAAAGAACGTGCACATACGTTTTGCTTGCGTGTGAAAAAGCATGAATAAAGTGAAGCTTTATTTATTCTTGACCAAAAAAAGGATACTTTCTGAAGTGCTACTTTTTTTTCTGCAAGCAAACCTCTTTCACACGCACACACAAAATGAATCGCTCACTAAAATAAAAATGCATTGTCCATACCCAGATTCGTCGTCCTAAAATTTCTCAAGCCATTCTCAATCTTTTAGAAATGCATGCCACAACGGGATTGTGACCGTTGCGTTGCAAGGATGAAATAATTTTTCCTCGCCTACAGCTCCATCAATTGGGGCTCGTTGGAACATACTAAAAGCAACACTATCCTGTGCTAGCATAGGAGTTGTACGAGGGGAAAAAATAATGAAGAAATGAATTTTTTGACATTCTGCGCTTATCAGGTTGTTACTGATTTTCTTTTCGGAATCGAAAACAAATAATGATGACAATACGTGTTTTTATATGTACGGTTAACTTTTTATTTTTACTTTTATTTCCTTTTTTATCTTTTTTTTTTATTTTGAAATTAAATATACTCTATGTCGCTAATGCACGTTTTAGATGTAACGATTAAAATTGTTACAAAATACTTTGCGACCATGTGCGATGACGGAAATAATTAAATTATCACCCAGATTATCCTGTAATATAGGATAGCATTGAAAAATCTGCCAGATTTTTTTTCTTTTAAGAAATGTTATTCACTTTACATCTTATAATTTCGCAATTTAGAGAATAATCTGTAGAGATTCATAGAGAAAATATTCTAGCATTCTTCAACATGCTTTAGAATCCACCGATATACACATCAACAATTGTCCGGACATCCCTGTTATTTGAAGTTATGGAAATTCCAGGTTTTTTAATATCATAAAAACCGGTGTACAGATAGTAGGAAGCAGCATTTCATCGTATCAGGTGGTATTGTAACACAATGTGAACTCAGTGACTTCGAGAGAGGTGTCATCGTGGGCTGGCACATTGCTGGCACGTCCATACGTGTCATTGCTATTCAACTGGAGCATCCAAAATCAACGGTAGGCGATGTGATCAACAGATGTGAAAACACCCAGGGCGGTCTCTGAAAATGACTGACAGGATGGTGTGTAAACGGTTCCGTGATGAGCTAGAGCACCAGTAACACCACGGTGAGCACTAATACTGTACCAAAAGAACTCATTTAATGAGTTTCCATGGAAGAGCAGCGGCCCACAAGCCGAATAACGAACAAGCCGACTCGTCTGGCCTGGTGCAAAGAGCTTATGAATTGGACAGTTGACCAGTGGATAGCGGTACTCTGGAGCGATGGATCGAGGTTCATCTGTTTCCAGTTTGATGGAAGGGTGTGGTATATAGGCAGCCTGGTGAACGCTTGTTACCACAGTATGACGTGGTAACAAGCCACCACCGAATTTTACTCGCAGTAAAATTCGGTGGTGGAGGAGTAATGGTGTGGGATGTATTCAGCTGATTTGGAGTGGGATCACTGGTCATTGTCCGTGGTTCCATGAAGGCAGCTCAGTACCTTGATATTCTGGATAATCAGGTGCTGCCTACACTGTGATATTTTTAGTTACTATCAAGACAACGCCACAATCGCAGCTGTTATTATGGAACGGTATGAAGAGATGGATGTTAAATGACTGCTTTGGCCTCTGCAGAGTCTTAACCTCAACCCCATCGAACACCTGTGGGAAGAATTGGAGCTGAGATTGAGGGCCAAAGCAACACGTCCTCGATCTGTGCTGAACTCAATGCTGATTTGATTAAGGAATGGAGATAAATTCCACCTGATGTCTGTCGCACATTGGTGGAAAGCCTCCCTTAAAGGGTGCAGGAGGTGATCAAAGACAAATGTGGACATACCAGGTATTAGGTTCGCCTGCTGAAAACAGTTTTAAATTGCTAGTGTCCGGACAGTTATTAGTAGATAGTATATGTTCGGCTATGTGATTAAAACTCTTTCCAAAAGGCAGAAAGAAAAAATGTATTTAATTCTGGAAATAATTATGGCATTGAAATTTGAGAATATTATTACTTGAAAATTGAATTTATAAGACAGCACCTTAAATTAAATTTTCAATAAACTGAATATTACATGAGACACGTAATGAAACATTTGACTAACTTTCATTTATTTGTAATTACACGAAATCAGTTTCCCACGCTTCACATATTTAAAGCTTCATTACTATATATATATTGCATAATTTACTTCTATGTAAATCTGGGTCAACACAGTAAGACCTGATTTAAATAAAATGCGCATTTATCTTTTAATTATTTAATTAACCTGGCTGGCGGAGCAGATAGCGTATCCACTCGTCAACCATGAGGCTGAAGTTCCAATTCCACCGATGGTTGAATTGGAACTTCAGCCTCATAAAAATATTTTGAATATTTTTATTTTTTTGAGTGCAAGGTTTTAAGATTATTCAATTCTTAGTCCACTCAAAATACTAATGTTCTATAGGTGTGCAACCTTCCATGGGTGGAATTCACACAAATAAGCCATATTTTTATGTGCCATATTTCGGCTTTAGACCTGAGCTACTTGGTGGATTTTGGGATTAAATTCTGGTTCGTTCTGAATAACTTAATCTACTGTTTAACAGGAGACTGCGGTTTAAATGCAATTCCTCTATATTATTAAATTACATCAGTGTTTCAGACACATACGAGTCTGAAACAGACTCGTACCTTTTGAATTTTATTAATAATGGTTTTACTCTAACAATTCCAAGGAATAAACTCACTGTTTACTAAATGAATGGCATTTTAATGAAAAATCGAGAAAAATAAATGAAGATGGAAAGATATGAAATATTTAAATCAACAAAAAATAGTATTTGAAAGTAATCCATAAATTTAACAGTAAATAAAAATCAAATGAATCACAAATTTTAATTTTAGAGCAACGAATGCGACATATTGTACATCCCTTTTGTTATCGAATGATGAGCTTTGACTGAAATAAAAAAGGCGTATTTAGATCCCGAAATCGTAATAGTCTAAGTAAACTAAATAAAACTTTTTTTCCCCACAGCAGAGCAAGAACTGACAAAAGTTTTTAAAAAAATCTTTGAGAAGGATAATAACGAGCTTGGCGATAAATACGAAAATGACTTTTTATAAACTATTTTTGTACAGCATTAAGAGTTACACGATACGTGAAAACCCTGGTTCAGAAAAAAAAAAGTTCCAAGTTGCCTAAGGTAAGCAGCATGGTACTGGGAACCTAAGGTTCAAACCCCGGAGATACATTATCTACCAGTGGAACATTTACAAACATTCGCGTAACAGTGGGATTTGAATTCACAGCTTGTAGGCTAGAAAGAAGAGATATTATCCAATCAACCAACCTGGCCAGTTTATAATGAAAACACTAGTTATTAGAATCTAATGCAGTGTCAGTATAATACATCAAAGCAGCAATGTGTATTTTGACTGATACTTAAATTAATCGGCAGTGAAATTAGACGGATCGGGAAAGTCATCAAACAGCTCAAACTAATGAGTTAAGAACAAGTCTACAAAAAAATAATAATAAATAATAAAATAAATTAAGCCTTTATTTTTCTAATCTGACAGTTTGAAAACTGATTGATGTAACATAGAATCGAATAGTAGGTAATATTGTAATCTTACTAAGTACGGTTACAGTACAGTATTTCCCTCACCTTACAATTTTTGTTTAACTTTAAGAATAAACGGATTTTGTTATTGTCTACTGCCCTTTCATTCTTTCATTTATCAAATTTGGATTACATTTTCATTTGTACTTTAGAAATTTATGCGGAATGTCGTTTCTACGAAGCGACATCCCGCATAAATATTGGAGAAACAGAATAAAATGTAAAATTCTAGGAACACTTCTGAAAATTCTATTACCTGTAACTCGCTATATAGCCCCCCACCCCTCCCTCCTTGATTCTTACAATTTTCTGGTCGAACATTTTTCCTAAATTCATTGGATAAGAGCCAAAGGCTTTTTCTATGCCTATGCAAATACTGTCAATCCTTTTGTTTTCTCATCAATATTTTAAGTATCCTGATGTTGTAAGACGTTTGTTGACTTAGAAAATTTATTAGCCGTCATTTTGCAAATTTGTTTCGGTATTTTTGTAAAATGTGTTAATATAACAGGTATAAGCAAACTCATCGACCTGCTCTACAAGCCATGTGATATTGGCTAGTCATCAACGCTTTTGTAGGTGGGATGACTAACCCATATCATATCACATGGGCAGGTTGATGAGTTGGCTTATACCTGTTCTGTTATTGTGCCACTGAGAAGTAAATAGCTAACTCATGAACTTGTCAGTATTGTTTTTGGACTGTTAGTACTCTCGTTAAGTTTTATGAAATACATGTTCTATAAACAAAAGCTCATGGAATTTATTACCCTAGTTGGCACACTGCCGTGTGCTAAGTGCCACTAAATGGCACTTTAAGATCCACTAAATGGCACTTTAAGATCCAAAGTAATATCTTTTGGAGTAATGAGATTGGGATGACGAAGAACTTTCATTTATCAAATTTGGATTACATTTTCATTTGTACTTTAGAAATTTATGCGGAATGTCGTTTCTACGAAGCGACATCCCGCATAAATATTGGAGAAACAGAATAAAATGTAAAATTCTAGGAACACTTCTGAAAATTCTATTACCTGTAACTCGCTATATAGCCCCCCACCCCTCCCTCCTTGATTCTTACAATTTTCTGGTCGAACATTTTTCCTAAATTCATTGGATAAGAGCCAAAGGCTTTTTCTATGCCTATGCAAATACTGTCAATCCTTTTGTTTTCTCATCAATATTTTAAGTATCCTGATGTTGTAAGACGTTTGTTGACTTAGAAAATTTATTAGCCGTCATTTTGCAAATTTGTTTCGGTATTTTTGTAAAATGTGTTAATATAACAGGTATAAGCAAACTCATCGACCTGCTCTACAAGCCATGTGATATTGGCTAGTCATCAACGCTTTTGTAGGTGGGATGACTAACCCATATCATATCACATGGGCAGGTTGATGAGTTGGCTTATACCTGTTCTGTTATTGTGCCACTGAGAAGTAAATAGCTAACTCATGAACTTGTCAGTATTGTTTTTGGACTGTTAGTACTCTCGTTAAGTTTTATGAAATACATGTTCTATAAACAAAAGCTCATGGAATTTATTACCCTAGTTGGCACACTGCCGTGTGCTAAGTGCCACTAAATGGCACTTTAAGATCCACTAAATGGCACTTTAAGATCCAAAGTAATATCTTTTGGAGTAATGAGATTGGGATGACGAAGAACTTTTGAGATGGCTTCAAACTGCATAAAGTCATCATATACGCACAATCTATAAATTTCAATTATCAATGTGATTTATTTATTTTTATCATTTTGTGTAATGTGTGTACTGAACTAAAGCCTTTTTTTTTTTTGAAATCTGACAGTTTGAAAACTGAAGATTAATGGTTCCGAAAACAGTCTTGTTGGACTTCATTGGTAACTCTCCCTCTCAGAGATATAGTTCTTGTATAAACAATCCTTTAATATCTATTAGCAGTCAGTTTCATATTCAGTCGACAAACTGGTTATCCAATCCCCATTTGCCATCTACACCAAACTGCTGTCTCACCGTATGCCAAATGTCTTGGCAAAATCCAGAAATATATGATAGGATATGAATCTTCTTATCCACTGCTTAGTCACATTAATATAAAATGTAAGTAAATTACTAAAACAAGTTCCTTTAGCAAACCCATAATTGATCTCTATATATAGAATCTTTCATTTACCTAATCTTGTATTCTGTTACAAATCCCCTTAAAAAATGTTAATCACTCTCCAGAAATGCAAACAGATCAGTGATTTAATATGTCAGTTTTGCTTCCAACCTTATACAACAAAACAATCTTGCTTCCATTCCACTCATTAGGGATTCTTTCCAAAACTCAAAAATCTCATTAAACAATCATGCCAATGTCACTTCCTTAGCACGTTCCCTCACAACATATGAGGGAACCGATGTTGTTGGACCGAAGTCTACATGTCATCGGTCCAACTACTTATTCACATTAAGATTACTTAAGTTAAACAACTCCACCTCATTCACCTTTAAGATATTGAATTGAAGGATTAAATCCTCAACTCTTTGCTTTCTTAGAATTATATCGCCATCATTGCGGAACCTTTGCTGTTCTGCTGACTTCTGCCTCGGTCACTCTGATACTAATTTCAGAAGTAATCGAAGGAAGTAATCGTTCCATCGTTATTTCTTTCTCTTGCTAGCCATATAGTGAAAAAACACCCTCGGATCTTCCGTGAAATTTTAATCTCTTGCTTTCAAGTCCATTTTACCACGGCACTGCATCAGGCTGTTTCTTGAGCCTTTCATAATCTTGTGTCGTATAATTCCACATTTCCGCTGATTCTAGATATCTCTTCATGAATGTGGATTCGACATAAGTCACAAAATTCTTTTGATTTAGAAAATTAAAACGAAATAGAATACAGTATTTGGTCATGCCGAAAGGCCAATTCCATAATATAAATAAATATAATGAATAATTTGAAGATTCATAATAAAGCGCATTTCCAAATTTCTGCTTTGATTATTCAGACTTTGCAACATGAGCTAACGATAAATGATTTTTTTTATTTGCTTTCATTTATAATTTGTGTGTGTGTGCGCATATCTTCCTATCTTTTTTAATGTATTAAGTTTTGCAAAATACGACAAATTAATCTTACTATTATTATAAAGTGCTTAAAAGTAAATATTTGAAAAGCGCCTCCATGTGGTGATTTAAAAAAAAAAAATTGTCATTATCTACCATTCGGACTGTGCCTAACCTTCAGTGTTTCATTGTAATTTATTTATTTCAAGAATTTATTTTATTTTATCTAAAAATAATAATTTTTATAATTTTTGTAATTTTTCATAAAACACGATTAGCAATAGGGTTTGAATTGCAATCTCTGAAGTTGTTTACTTCTTAATTGTAGGCAGACGATACGCATATTACTTCTACGTTTATACTTCAGGTAATATTATTCAGTTGTTATTGCTTCACCTAGTGATATTCAGTTGACGTTATAATTTTATTAGGCATTATTATTTAACTACAGGACATTTTAAATATATAATCAAACAACGAAAACTTCTTTCCTTACCCAAGGTAACCAAATTGAAATCTCTCAAAAGTTTCTATATTACATTATGTCAATTTAATTTCGATATTTCCATATATTGTGTTATGGAATTATGAATTCCCAGTAGATTTTGAATTCTTGAATTTTCCATTCTTCATAAATGTATTTGTACATAACAGGTCGAAATTTAATACACTGGTGTGCGATATTTCCCTTGTTTTAACATTTAATGGGAAAATATCACTAAACTGCTGTTAAACAAATTACATATTGTCAGCAATTTTTTTTCCAGTCACGACAGTTATTTTAAAAATTATTCCGTCCTGTCATATAAATCAAAGATCTGAACACTAGTATAACGATTTGCTTTCCCAGCTGCAGTCTTGTGGTCTTCTTCCCACATGGTTAGGTCGCCTATTTCCTCTTGTCAGATTTCTTTCTGTGTTGGTGCTAGGGCGCCCTGGTGCTCAATGCTTTCGCCTAAATTCTTCCTCCTCTACATTATCTTCTCTCACTGCCTCTTGTCAATGATTGCGGTTAGTGATAATGCATTCCATTTCTTGTCTTCAGTCGACAGGCTTTGTGTAGCCCTCAAATGAGTAACTCATAAATCGTGAGAAGAGTCATGAATCTGGCCGATTTATGACTCTTCTCACGCTTTGTTTCGATATTCACTTTTTGTAGATATTCTTATGAGTGCTCTTCCACCAAAATGGATGCTACTATTCCTCTTTTTTCCTCTTATGTAAGAGCACGAGCTCCTGTAGGTTTACTGCCTATATATGATCCAGCTCCAGATTTATCGAGTAAAATTCTCATCCCTTTCATTCTATTTGCTTCTGTTCAAGTACAGAAATAAACGGAAATGACAGCCTTTCTTATCGTTGTTTCCAATGCATACAGCCTTCAGCTTACAGGAAACAAGAACAGACTGCGGAATGTATATTAAAACTAATGAAATTGTTCTTTCTTTTTAAATTTTTATAATACTCTGAATTTATTTTTACGTGTGATTCTGGTATATTTTCTGTTTCTAAAAATGTTCTATTATTACCTTAAGAATTCGAAATTTATCTGCTGTTCCCTTCCCGCCCAGCAAGTTCTGAGTTTACTATGCACTATGTGATCTGACGCCAACCTCTGATACTCTGTTCAGTAAATAAATATCTTCAAAAAGATCTGTCACGTAGTAAATTTTCTTACTCCAAGTTTCGTTGAATTGAAATGAACTAAAAATTCAACTGAAATGGAAAAACAAGTAACAAAAATCACAAAATGACTATTTTTTCCTTTTTTATTGCTCGGCTTGTATTCACTATTTTGAAAGGAAATTGTGGAAGTTTTTGTCCAAGAAACTGAAGGAATGATGATGCCAGTTGAGTGCAACTGCGCACATTAAAATGCCTGTGGAACAGACATCAAGCAGAAATATAGGAGTGAATGTGTGATGACAGAGTCCTAGTCGCTGTCAATAACACAAATTTTTGTTATTGACAGTGCACTAAACAGAACATAAGAATAGTATTGAATAGATTTGAATAATAGCATGCGAGAATTACCGTCCTCCTCTAAAGACACCGTATTAGTTCATGTTATTGACGCATGCACGCAATATACTGAGTAGACCAAATCTGATCTGTTTATGCCAAGCAAGACTAGAGCTGAACGACAGCCCCAGAAGATAACTTAAAATTTATCTGGCGAGCCTGATATTTATGAAACAAAGGTGTGGCAAGATATCTATTGAAGAGATTACTATTATTTATAGAATTAGGGCGGAACCATCTAAAGCTATGAAGGGTATATTGCCTGTAAAGTGCGTGTGTTTTATAATTAAGTGTCTGTACCTGTTAAGCGTATGTGTTCTAAAATGGCTGAACAATCCATTTGATGGTTTAGACATTTTATACGTGAAACAACCCTTCCATGCCTGTGGTAAATCGCGTGACTTACCTGCTGGTAAAAACCCTTGTAAAAGTTATTTAATCCTATACTGGTTTTTAAAACTCTAGTATTTTCAATCGATCTGTAAATATATCGCCTTCGCAATTTAGCAACGAATCTCCTTCTCAAGAGTCCAGATGGAAATTTCAGTATCATTAAAGTTGATTAGATAGTCCGCATCTCATTAAAGAACTGAAGATAATTTTATATGGAATTTATGTAGTCATTAATTTCACTGAACTTTTGGACAATAAACGGATAAAATAGTTGACCTTTCTGGCGAAATCATTTGACTGTGAACTGGCGTCTCGTATTGCATTTCTTAGAAAAATAACTTGTGCAGACTTGAGCATTTCTCTTTTCATATAAAATAACCATGAATTAGATATCTAGTCACAATTCATCAAGAGGAAAATGCTGAATCAAAAATACTTGCAGTAAGATGTAGGAATAA
The DNA here is from genome assembly GCF_054136105.1 of Typopeltis vanoorti. Lineage (NCBI taxonomy): Eukaryota > Metazoa > Arthropoda > Arachnida > Uropygi > Thelyphonidae > Typopeltis > Typopeltis vanoorti. The sequence goes on along the minus strand of NC_143555.1, from coordinate 18,464,486 downwards.
CGGACTCTTTATACATATTTTCAAATGGTTAGCGTATCCGTTCTCCAAAAAACTGGCTGCGTGTTTGAATCCCTTCGTGGACATGGCTATATTTGATTATTTATGTGGTAGATGAATTTCATTTCCCAGTGTATCACAACGTCCCGTTAATGAGTGACTGGGAAAAAAAAGTTCCATGTTTGATCTTCAGAGCAGGGTTTCCGCACAAGGTAAAACATGAATGAAAAAATGCAAATAAATAAATAAAAATAATAATCCTTAGCCCATCCACGGTACTAAATATACTGCAGGTTTACTTTATGGAGAAAATTTAAATAGCTGGAAAAACTTTAATTACTGACAGTTTGGCTAATTTATAGTACTGAAGTTCCAGCCAGGGATAACAGTGGTTAACCGAATGATAACTGATGATTTGAAGAGTATTTTGTGATGGGCAATCGGGAGAACTTGAGTACTTGAAATAAAAATGGCGCACCCACTCTCATTACTTTATATATACTGGAATTCATGAAATCCGAGAGAGAAAAAAATCTTTTAAAAAGAATGATAAACTAATTTAGGCGGTTGATGAATTTCTTACCCCCCCCCCCACTATGAAACCAACTTTATTTGTTTGGTTTCAAGAACAGGATATCCAGACTAATAGAAATGCACTACAAGTTTATAAATGTGCTATAAGTTAACTGCATCTCGTGGTGAGTCTCACATTAAAAAAAGAAATAAAAAATCACGAAGCAGACTCTTCAGATTGTTTAAGAATGAGTCGCCTCCCATATATATTGACGTGATGACGTTTATTATTATTCAAAATACCAAACCTTTTATATGAAAACATTTTCTGCTAGTATAGAGAGAAAAAAAAAATTATGTCAAACCTTAGATTTTCTGTCATCAAGGCTGGTTATGCGTTGCTAAGACCAGATGTAAACGTAAAGGATATTTAAAAGTTGTGTAATTCTTGATAAATAACTGGAACACCGTAGAACGTTCAGAAGCTTACCTTGAAGAGGAGGTGAACTCTTGAAACAATAATTGCAGCATACTGGTTTTAACTTCAGTCTCCATACTTTTTGATTGCATAAGAAATACGTTAGGCGGTAGATTAACGATGTCATAATGTTGCTTGTTGTGGAGAGAAAAAGAAATGCGCCTAATCTACAAGCCTGTTTCGAACTGAAATTTCTACACAAAATTTATGTAGGGGGATTTTGGCAGCCATTCTTCACCATGTGATACGCTTGCTTAATATGTCCGCAGAAAGCGTTGCCAACTTATTGGCGGTGGTTTCCGAAACGGTTCTCATAGAAATAAGCGTTTCGTTCCATATACGTCTGAAAAGTTCTCTGCCTCGACCATAGATGGCAACACTATCGGCAAGATTTTTTTTTTTCAAAGTTGATACATCTGTCATAAGCATCCATGTGAAATTGCAAAGCACATATAAAACAAGCAATTTGTTTTATACAGTTATCTGAAGCAAAAGTGTTGTTTGTATCCCTTGAAATGGATAAAATTGGGTATCGTGCGGTTATGAAATTCCTTGTAAAAGAAGGTTTAACGGCAAAAGAAATTCATTCGAAGTTCATGGGCACTCTTCTCCTTCGTTCTCGACAATTAAGAAATGGGCGTGCCGAGTTTAAACGTGCACGTATACCAGCCTTTGAAAATGATCCAAGTGAAGGACGTCCAAAAAAATAAAATGTAACAATACCAGAAATCATTGAACAAGTGCACGATATGGTATTGGATGACCAGCGAGTCAAAGTAAGTGAAATTGCTGAGATTATAGGCATTTCAAAAGAACGTGTAGGCTATATTTTGCATGAAAATCTCTGAACAGTGCGTGGAGCCTTTTAACAAGAATAAAACTGATTTTGTGCATCGATTTATTACTATGGATGAGACTTGGATTCAACATTACACAGCAGTCAAAACAGTGGACAGAAGCCGGTTGTTCAGCGCCAAAGACAGTCAGTTCCATCAGCAGGAAAGGTCATGGCATAGGTGTTTTGGGATGCAAAAAGCATTTTGTTTATTAATTATCTATAAAAGGGTAAAACAATAACCGGAGAATATTATTCCGATCTTTTAACCAGACTAGACGAAAAAAATTCATGAGAAAAGACCGGTTTGCAGAAGAAGAAAGTCCTATTTCACCAGGACAATGCGCCTTCCCACAAAGGCGTTTTGGCAATGGGAAAATTAAGGGATCTGCGCTATGAATTGTTCGAACATCCACCCTATTCCCCAGATTTGGCTCCCTCTGACGTCTGTCTCTTCCCCAAACTAAAACTCGCTGGTCAGCGTTTTTCTTCGAATTGAGAGGTGATTGCAGCTGTAGGGGGGTATTTTGCAGATCTCACTGAGAACGACTACAGGGACGGGATAATGGCGCTGGCGCATCGCTGGAATAAATGTATTAGTCTTAAGGGAGATTATGTTGAAAAATAAAAATAATTTCGAAATTATAAATTCGTTTTTTCATTGTTAGACCAAGAAAATTTCAGACCACCCTCATATACATATTTTTCATTGTGCACTGCTGTACGAGTCGTTAGTTTTCCTATTAGTTGGCGCTTAACATTAGCTGCCTGCTACTTACAATTTTCAGATGAGGTTGTGCAGTACTTGACCACTTCACGTCATATAATTGTGAAATTCCTTTTTCTTTTCCTTTCCTTTAGAATTTTAGGACCTTAATTGAAAGCATCAACACCTCCGTTAAGTGTAGTCGAAAGGAACATTTTCCTGATATAAAGTATCAAAAAAATCTTGGTTCGAATCCAAGCTAGAAAACAATAAATATTTGCGTTTTCAAGTGGAAGGTGAGTAGCCAGTCTCATACGAGTCCCCCTTCGTCAAAATAATAAACAAGCAGAGGGCATAAAGCTGAACAGACATAATATACTTGCATCATGGCTTTCGTCCTTCTTGACAATCTTAAACCACAACACACATTATTATCGTTTTATCAGAACCACATTTTCTCTGGAAGGCGACTTCGCGAAATGTAAATTATGGAATGAAATAAGGTTGTGATTTATTATTTTGTCAGATAAGTTGATTAATATGGCATAAATATTAAAATTGTGCCAAATCGGCATAAAATGCGCTGTCTAGAAGCAACGTGCAGAATTCTGCACTTTGCTTCTAGACGGCGCGCGCACACGTTCTTATGTCACCCAGTTGTGCTTTCTTCTTACGTAACACTTCTGCAGAATAAAATACAACTGCCCCGTGATATATTTCGCAGTTCAAAAATTATTTTTATCCTTAATGTAAACATGTTTCGAAATGGGGGAAAAAGATCAATAACCGCTGCCACTGCTGCAAACGCATGCGTTATTGAGCTTACTTAACCTTTACTAGTAGAAATATTCTTCCTTAAAAATGTCGGAAAAGCTGTGAAACATACTCTTCGAGAAATGATGGTCATACATATTTTCTACTAGAAAAATGTTGTTCAGAGCGTAAAATATTCAGCTGGAGGAAATTTTGATCAAAATGAATCACCCGAGCATCGGCCTCTTGCTGCGTGTTACGTAGACGTATGTAAAAATTAAGGAATTCTTTACTCTTATAATTTTCGCTGCTTGTGGAACACGAAGAGCAAGAATTGCATGGTTGAATTAGCAGGCGGAATGCTTGGCGTAAATAATAGCTTAGCAGGCTGGCGGCTAGTGATAGTCACCTGGTAGTAACAGAAGTAAATTCGAATCCTGTCTGTCGAAGGTGATATCTACTAAGGACCCATTAAACTGATGCACACGGGATTTTGGCGATAAAGCTATACCGAAAGAAGTTTTTAAATTTAAATCTTATGCAGAGAAATATGTTTGTATGAGAGAAAGTGAAATTATAATTATCCGTTTACGATCTTAGAATGATTGATTTAATACCTGCCCAAAATTTTGATTCGAAGATAAATGAGGACTTTCCAGATAGCTGAAATAATTTAACATCTGCCATTACTTGTACAGGGCATCTTGGTAATATGAAATTTCTGACAATTTACTGAGAGAAAGTTTGCTTCGTTTGTAAAATAGTAAACTGTTAATTAAAGTAGCTTATATGATTTTGAGGATTGACTTTAGAATTGGAACAGACATTGGTTCAGATTAAGGTTGAGACATCTAAGGCCATCGAGACCGGAAAACACTGTGTCGTTTTCTAAGCCATGGATGTTTGTAAAAGCTTACTCTGGACAAGCTTGTATAACTCATTGAGCTTATAAGGCTTGTTCTTAAATGTGCCTGCTGAATGCTTGTGTTCTTCAGCTGATTTTTCTGCTTTATGAAATGAAAAACTCCCATCTTGCCAAATCGCCTTCAACTAAGGTCACAAATAGACGGGACAGGATTTTTCTTCTTGTAACTCCGGATTTTTCATTCCACAAACCGAACAGAACGACACAGTTTACAGACATACTTGCAGAATTGCTTCTGTCATAATTACAAACAATATCTTTAACTTGAAAAACTCTTAGAAAGGTTTCTCGAGTCATAGACGAAATTTGAACCAAGGGATTTCTCACGACTGTGCTGCAGACACTCTCATTTAAAATAAGTATTCTTATTAATCTGATTGATTATTGTTAAAGGATATCTCCATAGAGTCCAGAGACTCATTGCGGGAGGCACAGAAACATCGTTCACAATATACCTATCATACCTCCCACAATGTAACCAAAATTTCGTTATGGAAGTAAGAAACTAACCATTATTAACACAATACCCATCATACCTCTCCATATACTGATTCACCGACGAAGAACTGACAACGACCTCATGCAATCCATTCCACACATTCACCAGACTTGCTTGATTTGATGGAATTTTTATTTTTTGGGACGATTTGAGAGTAGTTGTAAACAACTCCCACAAAAAAAAGACGAATTATCCCACAAAACAATAGTAAATATAGCTTATTACATTTTATTCTCGATACGATATTTTATGTAAACTATATCATGAGATGGGCTGTTTATGTGGGTTAACGAAGCATGCTATCGCATAATTAATTAATCAAGAATAGTTAATTAGCTCAAAATACACACATCGATTACTAGAACCAGTTACTCGAATAACCAAACTGCTAGTTTGGTTGGCCGTGCAGAGTACCCAATCTCCGACTAAAACTGCAGCTTGGACATGGATGTTTGTGAATGTGTTTCGAGATGAATTTCATCGCGGGTGTAAGATAGCTTCCCCGCCTCACCGGAGGCCTAAAGTAGTTAAAAAATAAATAAATAAATAAATAAAAAAAAATAAATAAAAAAAAAACTATCACGTTTTGGTTTCTAGCGACCTAGACCTACGGAAGCAAAATGCCATTTGCACAGGGCTATGAAGGAACCAAGTATAGTTTGCTCACCGATTAGAGACCCTTCGACACTTATGCGCATGTCCCAAAAAGGAGAATCATTTCCGATAATAGGGTAATCAATCCGTTTTCTGGGATGAGTTTGTTTATTATTACAGGTCGGAAAATTTAGCTTTTCTTTTACGAACATTGTAGTTTTTAAAGTGTAACTATTTTGATTGTATAACAGTTGGAAAAATGTACGTAGAGTATTAACAAAATTAAAAAAAAGATATAACATAAAACAAAAATTTAACGAAATTAATTTTTAAGAAAGTTTTCTATAATATAAAAATAATTATACAGAAGAACTGAATTTTTTTCAAATGAACTTTGATATTCTAAACTTACAGTTGAGAGAACTGAGACATATTTTAATGTGTCTCATATTTTAATGTCACCTCATTTCCAATGGGGTGACATTATTTATGACTTGTTGTGACTCTTTTAACAAACCCATGCAAAAAAAAAAGGTTGGAAAAAAATACCATTATCAAATCCTTTTAATCTTCATAGTCATCTGAATCGGTGTCCGAATCGCCATCACTTTCACTTAAACTGATCACCAAAGGTTCGCATAATTCTTCGATAATTCGGTCTCTGTCACAATACATATTTTCCAATGAGGTGACATGAAAGCAATATTTTTCTCAGTTTTGAACTTTAATACTCTCAATCGCCTGTTCTGAAAGCTTAAAAAGTTTCGACATGTCAATATCCCCAGTTACGTTGCGATGGCGAATGAAACTTTTCACTTCTGCCCAAACATACTCAGTAGCATTAATATAGCAATAGCATTAAAACAAAATCCGATTTCATTAAGTATTTTCCTCAGTGGAGTGTGCTTGTTACGATATTTTGGGTTTCAATAACGTATGTATGTTTTTATGTAATTTTTTATTGGTTCTTGTTGAGTATATTTTATGAAATTGTAGCTGAGTAGCATGTAAGCAACTAAGCCTAATTTTTGCTTCTTGCATACCATTATAAGTCATTTAAGGAGTTGCCTAATAGAAGTTTTGGGAGTTTTGATTTTGTAGCCAAGCCTAACTCAGCACGAGCATGTTAATTAAATTAACATGCTCGTGCTGTAATTAATATTCATAAGAATGGAAACTCAGACTATTTGTTTGAAATGGATCATCACAGGAGCGTGTTAACTATGTTTCATTGGATACTTCTCAGGGGAAGCTTTTGTAGATGTAATTTTAGCATGTATAAGGAATGAGACTGAAAGCTCAGAGTAAGTGTTACCTGCATGCAGCCCATTCTTTTCAATTTATTTATTTATTGAAAATTCTTGTAATCGTCACATTGTGATCCTCAGTGGCATAAAATACACAGATCTGAAAATGATAGCGAATTTCGTGTATCGGGGTGAAGTGAGCATCTTCCCGGGGCAGCTGTCTACGCTTCTTAATGTTGCTGAAAGTTTAAACGTTAAAGATTTTGAAGAGGCCGCAGGTGAGCTTCTGGATACTTCAAATCTGTCTGTATCTTCCGGTAGTCTGTATAAAGATGCTGTATCAATCTCAGTTACAAATGAACTATTCAGTCTTAGCAGCGCTGATTAGTTGAGTTATTCTCATATTCAAAAGGAATGTGATCCTCTCTTGGGAATAACAGGCCTCGCCGCTTACTGGGTCCCAACATAAACGGCGTGAAGCAGAATTGCCACCTTTTTGGTCCAGAAAAGAGGACCCCAGAGAAGACTTCTTTGTGCTTCAAAGAAATGCATAAAGGAAAAGATGAAGTCAAGAACCGTAGAGCTACTGTCATCGGAAGAGCTTGAGGATATTAACGAGAAGGTAGAGTTGATCACAAGAAAAGGAAGATCTGAGTTCTTACCGCTTAATAACCCTCAATTCAACTTCCTTTTTCTCATTCATATATAAACACTAATGTGACTCGGAAATGATTTTCTAATGGTTAGTGTTCCGTAATGGCGGATGGATGGATCACTACCTGGGAAAGATACAGTAATCAAAATAGAGTTATCACGGTTGACACTGTCGTGACGACTTTTTTCTGTCGTGTTCTAATTACCATCTAGTCCAAGTCACTTTTATAATTAAAATAACTAACTACGAAGTGATCACCGATCCAAAAGTAGGGAAATTTATATTTATACTGCGCCACCCTATTCTTAGATTAGTCTATATAAATAGTAGGATCAATTCTAAATTAGGTTAGCAGTCATCTCATTAGGCCGAATCAATTATTATCATTTTTACTTGGGGTTCCCGCAAGATTCGAATATTTATGAACGGTGCAATAATGAGGAATTCAGGCAAACACAATATTTAGATCAACAAAATAAAACATTTAATATATGATATGGTTAACAAATACAAGAATTCTATTTTAAATGGAACTATACAAATAACTTAATATATCTTCTTAGGTCACTCATGCCAATTCAACGTTCTAACTTTCAAATACAATTCACAGTCTAAATAACACAATTCTTCTTATTTCAAGTTAATATAACAACATCACATTTAATCAGTCTTCACAAATCTATCAGCTCAATGTTTATATTCACAGCAGGCAATAAACCACGTAAGCAATATTCCAAGTAAATATATTCCGGTCCTTGAACATCGGAAGTATATCACAATTAATGCTAAAATAGACAAACTTATACAACTACTCTTACCGGACAAATTCTTCAATACATCAAATTATTGGGAGAGCACTTATGAATTAACTTAATTAACGTTAGCGGAACACACACAATAAAAATCTCCACAGTTTTAACTGTGCTACTATTAGTCGCACTTCACTAATCGAAACATCAGTGATTAAGTACTGTTATCTTCTCTTGTTCACTTTTCTCCAAGTAATCAATATAACTCTTTCCTAGGGCAACATAGAATTAAAATCGTAATTCAGATTAACTGGAACTAATCAGAATTTTCGCATTGACTGTCCAGTTTCCTTTTTATCTGATTACGACATTAACCTTTCTTCATAACGACAGCCGATTTCGCATATAACATTAAACTTTATGATTCACTACTTATTGGTTCACTTCCGAACACTATACTCATAAATTTCTGCCCTGAGGATTTTATAATCTTGGTTCCGCAAAACTCTCTCCTCACTCGCTTAATAATAATTCTTCTCCCTTCCCTGTCTTATCTCTGACCTTCCTACTCTCTCTGCTCTATCTATGACCTTCACTCCCACCTTACTTTCGAACGCCACGCTCTCTTCACTCGTGGTTGTTTACGCGTGCGTCTCCATGACAACAGACTAAGCGTAAACATTTCGCTAATGTAATGTATGCTCTTTTACTACTACTACAGTGATTACATAACATTGAATATTTCACAAATAAGAACAACAAAATATTTAAGCTACTTCATCAACTTTTTGATTGCGTATACAGTTAAATATAAAATAACACTTTACGTTACACCATATATATTTGGTTACACAAAATTCTATACATTTTATTATTCTATAAATTAATAATAGGTCAGGTTTTAAATAAATATTTAATTAGCAATTCTCAATTAATGAATAATAAATAATTTTATATAAGTCATGATTAATATTTAATAAGCAATGTTAAATGTGAATGAAAAATAATAAATTACATAACATAGCTTCATTCACAATTTAACAACACACATGTTGGCAATAAATAGTATATCTATCTTCTGATGCACAGCATCAAGGGTATACATTTAATTGCAGATAACAAGCAGCCTGTACTTAACACTGTTGGATTAGTTGACTCTCAACCTCATGCATTAATCCATTGTACTCCCTGAATTTTTCACATCTCACTCAGATTGCTCATGATATAATTTAAGACTTCAACCAGGATTTCCATCTTATTTGAAAAGCTCCCCTTTCACCCTTTTCTGTGATACTTATACTAAGATAATAGTAACAGTAATAAGGATTTTTATGAGGAATAATTACTAATTAAGGTAGCATTTAATGGACAATACTAGTGGGTCAAGAGTGCTAAACCCTGTGATTACATCTGAGGATTTGTAACTAAGAATGATTATATTGCCGCCATTCCTCTGCTGCATCCCACTAAGGGTACATATTTATGTGTGTGTTTGTTTTGAGGGACGAAAAATCTGAACTTTCCGGAGGTGAACC